>NW_022196914.1:10329787-10358289 GCF_008632895.1 Mastomys coucha
CATAGGTGCGTGGGTTCAATTCTGGGTCTTCAATTCGGTTCCATTGATCTACCTGCCTGTCACTATGATATGAACTAACTAGTCTCTCAGAGCTCCCAGGGACTAAATCTCCAACCAAAGAGTACACATGGGGGGACTCATGACCCCAGCAGCATGCATATAGCAGAGGATGGCTAAGTAGGTCATCAATGGGAGGAGAGGTCCTTGGCCCTGTGTAGGTTCTATGCCCCAGTTTAGGGGAATGCCAAGGCCAGTAAGCAGGAGGGAGTGGGATGGTGAACAGGGGGAAGGGGGAGGGAACAGGGGATTGTTTTAGTTTTTGTTTTATTTTATTTTATTTTTGGAGGGGAGCTGGGAAAATTGATATTGTAACTAAAGAAAACATCTAATTTGAAAAAAAAAAGAAATGTTCAACATCCTTACTCATCAGGGAAATGCAAATCAAAACAACACTGAGATTCCACCTCACACCAGTCAGAATGGTTAGGGTAAAAATATCTTTTATTCAGAGATGTAATTGTTGTCTCAGAGGCTTACTGCTAAATAATCTCCCTCTTTCGAGTTCTTTCTGAACTCTGGCTAGTTGGTTCAATTTAGGTGCTCTGGCTCACACTTCTTTCCAAGTTAATGGTTCAATCTGTCTTTTCTCAGTGTCTCACTGAATTTTCTGCTTGTCTGGCAAATTCCCTCTGTTCTAATCTTCTGGATCATTATTCTCTGGCTCATTCTGTCCTCACTTGAAATCTGTCTATGTAAAGCTGTTTCAGTAAACCTGCCTCTCCCTCTCTCTCCCTCTCCCTCTCTCTCTCTCTCTCTCTCTCTCTCTCTCTCTCTCTCTCTCTCTCTCTCTCTCTCTCTCTCTCTCTCTCTCTCTTTCATGTGTTCTTGTTCTCTGGCTTCAACTGCCTCTGCTGATCTGCATTGAATTGAATTGAAATGAAGTGTACTTAAATGAACTCAACTCACTCTACTGCACTCACTGTCTTTTCTGGTGCTGCTCCGAAATAGCTTCTCCTTTCTGTGCTGTTCTCATAAGAGTTGGGCTTATCCTATCTCTGATTCATTCTGATAAATCTTTCTCTGATTCATCACTTTGTCTCCCCTTTAATTAGATATCACTTTCAATGATGGTTGCTTCTTTCTACAAACTAATTTTTCTTTAAAGGTGTGTACTTAAGGAAAGGGATTAAAGATATGTGCCTTTCTTAGTGACACAGAGATGGCACAGACCTAGATCTTTGTATGTGATTCCTTGCCAGAGAATCCACGTTGTGATTTAAAATTCTTCTACATCCATGAATAAGACAAACCATCCTATATTTGTTGTTTGTTTCTTTTTTTGGTTTTGGTCTTGGTTACCTCAGGATTATTTTTCTAGCTCCATCAATTTACCTGCAAATTTTATAATTACATTTCTCCTTAGCAAATATTCCATTGCATAATAGTACTATATTTACATCATATTCTTCCATTGATGAATATTTAGGCTATTTCTAATTTCTGGCTATTATAAATAGAACAGCAATCAACATGAACAATGAACATTGTTCTACATGTTAACATCCATTTATATCAGAAGCATTTTATGAAGATTCTGCCTTTTCTCTAGTGTATATTTTTGACTACTTTCTAATAAATTAGGTGTCAGTAAGTGTGAGGACTTATGGTTATTTCTTCAATTGCATTTCATTGATCAAAATGTCTCTTTTCATGCAAAGCCCATGTGTTTTTATTGCTATAGCTTGGTAATACAACTTGAATTCTGAGGGTGGTGATATCTTTATCAGAACTTTCATTATTTAGGATTCCTTAAGCTATTCTTCATGTTTTCTGTTTTCATATGATGCTAAAAATTTGGTTTATAAATTCTATGAGTAATTACATTGGATATTTATGGGAATTGTCTTGATTATTAAAAGATAAAGAATAATATTTTATATCATACAGTATAAACATTAGACAGGTGACTTGGGAGTGTGTAACAAATAGATAAGTATAAGAGTACATAGTCCAAAAATTGACTTTTGTCCCTTTCTAGACCCTGTATATATATTCTTATGATAAATTCCTTTCCTGGTTTCCCTCCATGATTAAATGTGACTTGGAAAGGTTAAACAAATAAGCACTTTCATCTTCAATTTGTCACTATTTCTTTAAATCACCCCAACAAAAATGTAACAAGAGGCTACATTGAGACAATTGTTTAAATTTAGAGTTAATATCAATGATAAAGCATTAGCAGTGAAATTTAAGTAGGAAGTAATTTATCAAACATATTAGTATAAAGTAATCCTGAGGCACATAAGGATATTGTTGTATATATGACAAGTAGTTAGTTGGTTAATAAAAGGCTAGATCCTGTGATTGGGCAATAGGAGAGTAACTTAGGGCTTGAGGATCTAGTGAAGGTTCTGAAGAAAGACCAGAAGAGGAGGAGAGGAGGAAGAAGAAAAGAGACTAAGAGAAGATAAGGTTGCCCCGAGTGGAGATGGACTGTGTACGTGAGGCCAGGAGACACAAGGGACATACAGCTGACATGTAAGTTAGAATAGTTCAAAACCTGCCCATTCTGGACTTACACCTTGTAAATAAAAAATGGATTATGTGTGTGTGTGTGTGTGTGTGTGTGTGTGTGTGTTGTTTTTGTCGTTGTTGTCATTGTTGTCGTTTTTGTTGTGGGTGGTTGTTGTTGTTGTTGTTTCAGGCTAGCTAGAAAATACAATTCATTTTAAAAGTTGCTTTAGATTTCAGTTAACTTACTTTCCCAGTTCCCCTGCCATGAATATCACGGCAGTATACTACCATGAAGGTTCTTTCTTAGAATATTCTGTGATCCCTGGTTACTCATCTCATTTACTGACTCTTGGATTCTGAAACATTCTGAACGACTACACTTACATCAATTTATGTAAATTTGGGTATACATTGTCTTTCGATATTTTTGTTCCTTAATCTAGTCTTCTTCAGTAATCCTTTGCAAAGATTCATCTCTACTATTGTCTACCAAGCCATCCTTAGAATACAGCTTTTCATCAGCATAATGACCACATTGTCATGATCTCCAGTTCTGGTGTGTGATGAGATTATTTTGTACTCAATTTTCTAGATGATTGAACTTAAATATTCAGCAAAATTCTAATCTAACTAATGCCATGAAGCTTTGTAACTTCATTCCACTATTTTCCTCTGTGTTTAAATTTTAAAGAAATACAGATACATTATATCTCCCATCTATTTTTTCTCTGATACTCACACTTTCCAATAGTACGTTCTTCTAAACTCTCCACATGCACTCTTACTCCCTGTGAAATACATGGCTTCTCTTTCTTGGATTATTGGTACAGAATAATGCATAAATACATAAATACAATATGTTGATTCTTTCAATGGAATGATTATCTTCTTATTCATTTAAGAAATGGGATTACCAATGGTATATAGTTGGCTGTGAGTGAATCAATTAACAGGTCTTAAGCGTAAGAAAGAGGCTCTCTGATGTAGAAGAAATTCTCCATAGACTTTAGTATCAGTACTTGAGCAAGAGTTTCTTTTCTTTCAGCTTGTTCTATGAGTTACAGATTTGAAGCTTGTCATAACAGTAATTATAAAGTGTGTGTAGGAGCACATGCATAAACATACCCTATACATACATATGTATGTGAAAACATATGAACATGAAGGAGACACAAAAAGACACTAAATCAGATGTCTGTATCTATGGATTCAAATTATCACATAAAAATAATTATTATATCTTTGTGAGTATATCCAGGCCTATTTTCTTTTCTTATTTCCTGTATGACATTGTGTAAGAGTTATTTGCATATAATTTACATTGTATTAGTTATTGTTGTTAATAACTAATGATTATAATAAGCAGAGATAATTTAAAGAGGTTGGGAGGATATGTGTTGGAAGGATTTGCAAATGCAGCACCATTTTCTATAATGTACTTAAGTGTCCATGGATTTAGTATCAATAAGGAGTTATGCAACTAATTCTCTAATACAAGATAATACACACACACACACACACACACACACACACACACACACACACAAACACACAGGACCATGACTCTGCTTCCTTGGATGCTTTCTTCTTGGTAGCTAGTTTTCCTTGTGTTGGACAGTGGTATAAATGCAGCTGGGTGAGAAAAACTCATCAATTGTTTTATGTAGTTATACACCCTATTGGTTACAGCAACTAATTGGTCTTGATTTTGTTAGTTATGCTCGTGGCCTTCTGTTGATTTCTCACTTCATCATCTTTTCTAATACAATTTCTTTGCTGAATACACTATGTATTTGATAAACACCAAAATTTTATTTTCCTCTCTCCTTAACTTCAGACACATCTAATTGTCTCATGCCCATTAGTCCGTGCCCATCAGGTCTCCAGAAGTGTCCTACTCATTATGAAAGGATAGGTTAGGAGCAGAGAAGGACTTAAAAGTATCGTACTAGTAATGAAAGGGTAGTTTAGGAGACAAGAGAAAACAAGTCCAATTATAACCAGGCTTGTTGTCATTGTTTCCATGCGTCCATCGTGGACTAGCTATGACATGATTCTTGTCACCTTAGCTGCACAATGGAAACATCTAAAATAGCTTGAGCATTGCTATTCTGATCCGGATGTATCTATGCCTGGAGATGAGCACTGCCTGTCCAGTCTTTTGTAAGCTAGATGTGAAATTTTTGCTTCCACCTCATCCATCTAAACATGTCATACATTATGGACTACTATTGAGTCCTTAGCCTCAGCTTCAAGGAAATCAAGAATGTTGAACATTTTTGAATAATAAATTCACTTTTATATATTATTGTTATGTTTTAGAAAACAGAAAGTAAATGTTAACAGGCATGCATTTCCAGAATTACTTTCTAGATTTTTACTATTATAAACTATTAATATTAATATAAACTGTTATAATAGTTTATAATAGAGTTATAGTTTTTATGGGGTAATCTATGGTAATGAGATTATTTTCTTTTTATGGATTTGTCATTAGATATTTTCTTTATTTACATTTCTTCTTTCTTGATTTCCCCTCTGAAAACCCCCTATCCCCTCCCCCATCCCCCTGCTCACCAACCCACCCATTCCTGCTTCCTGGTCCTAGCATTACTTTCTTAATAATGCTGACATACTAAAAAATCTATAACTTTTTATCATAACTGAAAAAAAAATTAAGTAGATAGATATATACCAAAATTTGAAGGATAATTTTATATATTGATATTGAAATGTTATGCATTCTAAAATATAGAAACTTATTTTAATAATATAAGTTAAAAATGATAAAACATAACATAAAAGTAATGTATATATAAAATTACATATTTTATATAGCTTCATGGAACTATATAAAATAAGATTTCATTAAATTCAGGATGAGTCATATCAATTTTTATTTAATATGAGCATGATCTTAAAGTTTTGTATTTGCTTTTAAGGGGACAGGAAGAGGAAATATGTAAAAACAAAATCTTTCTAAATAATATGGCATAAGATTCACAAATAAATTAAAAATAAAGTGCTAAATACTATTAATAATAATTATACCACCAGATATTATGATGAATCATTAAACTAGAAAAGGTAAATGGGGTATAACAATGTTATAAAAAAATAAAGCTAGAGAGAAAAAAATCAAGGCCATATCAACATTTGAAGAGTATTTGGGTTAAAAAGCTATATTTTAATTTTTACCTTTTCTTCCTCAAAATGAAATTTTGACTAGACCAAAATTCTTTATGGCTTAAGAAATTTGCAGGGCCTTTTAAATTATAATGTCTTCAGGTTTTCAGTTTCAACTTTAGACCATGCACCACCTTTCTGATGGTACCTGTCCAATAATCATATATCATTTGTAATCCATGAGTCACAGAAAGGAAGTGGCTGTTTCAATTGTCTTGTGAGAGGGTGCACTTGAGTGGGTCTTTCTATGAAATGTAAACATGCTTATACACACTAAACAGGCCACAGAGTAAAGCAGTGCCAATGGAAAGGACAGGGCTGAGTATTTTCTCCCTAAGGAAACGCTATGTACTATGTACCAGCACCATTTCCTTTACATCTGATGCTGGATTTTATTGACAACCCAACATGACCCTTCTTTTGCTTGTATCATGTCCCTCTGCCGCCCTCATCTGGTGAGTACTGATTCTTTTTCTATAACTGTTGAGATTTATTCTTTTGGAAAAAAAACAAAACAAATACTTTGTATGTTGGCAGTTGGGAACCAATCAGGATCTGTACACACTAGTCTTCAAAAATAACTTTAAGGGGTAGATTTTTCCCCCCAACGATCCAGGAAAACAATATTTACAAGTGAGTAAACATGTCAAAGTGAAAGTAAAGTATATGTGACTTCCAAAATTATCATTGCCACTTTAGTGAACAAAAATCAACTTCAGCTCCTTTTTCAGCTTATCGTGTGGAATTGCAAAGAACTGAAGAGACATCAGTGTCCACTGTGAATTCTGATTTTCAAATTATGTTTCCAGAGACATTATTGTCATTGCATGCTGAAATACTTTGACATTATGTATCTGTTGACATTTTGACAGAGATTTCACTTTGCATTAAATTAATATCAATTATATCTCATTGAAGAATCATGCAGAAGAGCACCTGTATTTGTGATATTTCTCTTAGGCATTAGTTAATGTAGCTTATCCTGCATCCAAAATGTAAGAAGATCTTTGCTTTCATTTGTATCTTTGTAGCAACTGGAATGAGACCCTCACTACAGATTTTGTGTTTAAAGAGATGATGCAGGTATTCAGAATCACTAGCAACACTGTGGTAAACAACTTAGTCTTTTTGAGAAAGCAAAGCCTGGGAGATTAAAACACGGAATTTTAATCTAAATATCTCAGAGCTCTCAGTAACTCGGTAGTTTTGAAGTATAAGAAGAAACACTGTATTTCATACTATAACGCCTGGGGAATCAGCACTGCTGGTTGTAGTCTTGCTCAGCTTTTTATAGCTTCAAAAAATGAGCTCTTTTGCTTATAATTCCTTTTTTTAAAGGGGACACATTTATTGTCACTGTTCCAATGTACAAAGAATTAGAAAATAACCTCCAACTCAATTTCCCCACCCCTACAACATTCTTCCCAACACAAATAATTTTCTCGTCAAACCACAAACATAATCTGGTCCTGGTATTTTTACTTATAATTCTAAACCAGGAGTATTGTCTCAAATCCATTCATACTCTCTAACTTAATGCTTTCCTAAAGGTGGTAAAAGTTTCTCAATTTTAGGAGTTTATTTGCCATACTGTTTTTTTAATAGGATCACACTGATTTAATCAAAATATTTTGTGCATGATAAAGCCTATCCTGAGATTATACAAAGAAACAAAGTACAATGTATTACCTCATATTTGCATTATAGCAACTATTTAGATACAGAGAATTTAAAAAAAAATAGCAAGGAATAGATGCCAGAATGAGGAATCCATTTGAAATGATAAGGGAAGTGTGGCCATGCCAGCAAACTGAGCGAGAAGTCCCAGCAAAATTGTTCCAGTTACATGCCTATAACAGGGACCAAGGTCGAGGGTTAGCAGCCAGTGAACATCTGCTGGTTGAAAAGGGAAGAGGAAGCCAATAACAGATAAGCCTTTCCAATCTCAAAAAGACCGGGTAATGAAGCTGCCTGTTCAGCAGTAGAGCTGACTCAACGGGAGTTGAGACTGGAAATGGGAGGAGAGACCAATTCTAGCCAGCGATAGGAACCGTGTGGACTGGGTTAAAGTAAGGGCATGGTCTGAGAAATAGTGAACAATTCAAGAAAAAGAGGGGCAGTAACAGCCCAGGTCAGCCTTTTCATGTAGGCTATTGATCAGTTCTATCAGTCAAGGGGCGAGGTAAAAATGTGCTCTCATTTCAAATAATTACTGCACTGTCCCTGAGTTTAATATACTCTAATCAGTACATCCCAGGGAATTACATATATTTTAATAACTTTTGGAAGTTACGCTGATATATGAATTACTTGTGTATTATTTGATATAGCTTTATTCTCTTTTTTTTCTTCATCTCTCCTCATATCTCCTCCTCTTCCTTACCGTCTTTTCTTTTGTGTTCATAGAATATGCCTTCCTTTCTTTTCCTTTCAGCTAGCAAGTGAACGCATATTTGCCCTAACTGGACAAGGTATTAGTTTTCATAATAGTTTTATAACCTTTCCAGTCTGGGGTAACAATATGTTTGGTACAATATCATCAAATCAAGTTTTCTAGGAAAAAAACTTTATATATATTTATATAAAGCTTTGTTATTTATTGAATATATCTTCACACTTATAGGAATTTTAATAATTTTATTCAATTTGCTGTACAAATTATAATTCCTTTTCTCCAGTATAATTGTATTTTAACAAAACAACTATTTAAAATTATCCATACTTTTATTATGGCTGTCTTCTAAAAACCAATAATTCTATTGGTGGGATAATTAAGCAAAATATGTACAGTAAGTAGCTTTAGGACGATCTGTGTTGTTAACATTTGTGGTATTTATATCTAGATATAGATAGTCATTAACAGATAGGAGATTTTATATCATAATATCGAAAAGAGTAAAATATTTGCTTATCACAGGGTTATTTGAGAAGAGGTTGTTTTGTTTGCTGAGATACAATTTCTAAGTACATAATTCCTCTCATTTGAAAACTTTGATCTCATGAGACATATTATCTATCTCACAAATGTCTTGCATAAAATACAGAGTAAAGAATACCTACAGATCATTTTATTTAGAAACAGAAATGATAGCTGTTCACAGAAGTTGCTGAGCCATAGTAATTTTAAAGTTCGTGTTGATCATGTACTATTCGTGCTTTAAGGGCTATCTTATGGTTTACATTCTATTTCTGGACACTGACTTTTGAAAGTGTGTCATTCTTCCTTTACACATAATAACAGTTTTATGTTTGCCGCTGAGCAACTGTGCAGCCTGCATAATTTTTATGGAATTTTGGTGTGTTAGTCAGAGTTCTCTAGAGTCACAGAATGTATGGAATGTCTTTCTATATGGCAGGAATTTATTATGATGATTTACAGTCTGTAGTCCAACTCCCCAACAATGATCAGCTATGAATTGGAAGTCCAAGATTCTAGTGGTTGCTCAGTCCCACAAGGTGAGTTGTTTCAGCTGTTTTTCTTTTCTTTTCTCTTCTCTTCTTTTCTTTTCTTTTCTTTTCTTTTCTTTTCTCTTCTCTTCTTTCTTTCTTTCTTTCTTTCTTTCTTTCTTTCTTTCTTTCTTTCTTTCTTTCATTCTTCCTTTTTTTTTGTAGTAGACTCCAACAGATGTGCTGGCAAGTACATGCAAGCAGTGAAGAAGTAAAAATCTTCCTTCTTCCAATGTCCTCATGTAGGTCTTCAGCAGAAGGTGTGGCTCAGATTAAAAGTGTGAATCCACCACGCCTGGATCTGGGACTTGTTTTGTCCCATGATGACCTTGAAGTCAGAGATCTCCTTGCCTTAGTTTCCTGGGATTAAAGGCATTCACTAGTTTGCCTGGGCCTAAGATTTTCATAGCCTCTATGACTTAAGATCTTCATGTCAAGATCTATGTCAGAAACTTGTGTCTTCCAGCCTCAAGATCTGGATGACAGGTGTGTCCTCCAATTCTGGATTGTAGTTTATTCCAGATACAGTCAAGTTGACAACCAGGAATAGCCATTACATTTGGTATCCAACATGCACATTAAGACATTTGCCTTCAGCAGGGCGGTGGTGGTGTACGCCTTTAACCCAGCACTTGGGCCGGGCAGTGGTGGCACATACCTTTAATCCCAGCACTTGGGAGACAGAGGCAGGCGGATTTCTGAGTTCGAGGCCAGCCTGGTCTACAGAGTGAGTTCCAGGACATCCAGGGCTATACAGAGAAACCTTGTCTCAAACACACACACACACACACACACACACACACACACACACACAAAACAAAAAACAAAAAACAATAAAACAAAAAACAAAAAACAAAAAAACAGCACTTGGGAGGCCAAGGCAGGCAGATTTCTGATTTTGAGGCCAGCCTGGTCTACAGAGTGAGTTCCAGGACAGCCAGGACTAGACAAAGAAACCCTGTCTCAAAAAAACAAAAACAAAAACAAAAACAAAAACAAAAACAAAAAAAGACACTTGCCTTCTTCATGGCTCTGTAATGATTCTTTTTTCAATAAACTTCTTTTGGAAAAATTGCAAATACTCTTTCTCTAAATTCTTTTCAAACTTATTTCTTTTGGCAAGACTCACCCCTATATGTTTTTTTAATAGGTACTTCTATATATGCCTAAGAGTAAGGTTATATTAATGGCAATCTTCAGGTTCCTAGTACTTTCTAGAAGAAACCTAGTAGTTAAGAATCCAGCAAAATTAAAAATTTGTGCAACCCTGTGGCCCATAAAACTAATTTGATTTGTTATTTTTGAAAATAACATTTCATTATGACAGTCACCTCCTATTAGTTTGTGTGTATTTAAATGATCATTTTTTTATTTTATGCATATGTATCTTTTGCCTGCATATGTGTGCATGCAATAGCAACCTGGCCATAAGAAAGTCTTGGATTGCCTGGAATTGTAATCACAAATCATTCTGACCTACCATGTTGTTGCTAGGAACAAGGTTCTCTTTACAATGAACATGTGTTTTAAAACCTAAGCCATCTTTTGCCAAATATACTCACTGAGGTACAATTTGTAAGAATATAACTCTTCTCATTTGAAAATCTTAGACCCCCCCATTAGAGAAATGTCCATCTTGCAAGTATTTGGAATAAAACAGGGATATAGAATATATATTGATTCTTTTTTTTAGAAGCAGAAATAATGGATGTTCACAGGAGCAACTACCCACACTAGTTCTGAAATTCAGCCCCATCCTGAACCATATTCCCATTTATGTTTGTTTTTTTTTCTATCTAAAGAGGCTCTATTGAAGCCACAGAACTCATACTTCCAAGGAAGTTTAAAATATTAAAGTCTGACAAAGGTAAAATTCAAATGATCTCTACCTGTATTTAGAATGAACATCAATGTTGATGTCAAGTTGATATATTGCAAAAAAAAAATGCATTTGAGTGCTTTGTGTTACTCATTTACTTTGCCTAACAAGTAAACATAACATTAAAGAGAAGATTTCACCCAAATCATATGTAATAATTGACAAAAACTTTCCATTGATTATCAATACTGGCAGGTCTATAAAACAAGTGTAATTTTAATCCAAGTTTTTAAATGACTAGAGAATAAATTTCAGTAAATACCTTCTGTAAAAATTAAAAAGAACAGAAATAACAATAGCAACAAGACAAATAGCAACAAATAATACATTATCAAATTAGAATGCCAGTAAGTCATATTTATTTATTTTTTGGATTAGATGTAATGCCATCTGACATATCATACCCAAGATGAAAGAAGAATAAAAAATTGTGATTATTCCAAATATATAAATAAATATATAGCACTTGAAAAAACAAAATAATATTTATTATGTTGCTCATTGAACTTAGCATTTCTATAAAATGCAGGTAATAATTAAGTAGAATTACACCCAATGATTTTTTACCATCTGAGAAGTTATAGTATTATAATAACACGTATTAGAAAGGTGATCAGTGTTATAGGGCACTTGCTCAATAATCATGAGGATGGAAAATTTGGAAGAGAACACCAAATAACAGACTGAACATCCTGGCAATTACCAATACCAGCTCACAATGTGGGGAAAAAACAGGGAAATCTTCGAGGATTGCTGGTTTACAGACTAGAAGAGACTGAGGCCCCAGGGAGAGACTTCACCTCAAAGCAAAAATGAAAGAGTGATGGAAAAAGACACTCAACACGTTTTGTCTTCCACATATTCAGAGGTGGATATTCTCACAAGCAAGGACAACTGCACTTATACTCATATAAACACACACACACACACACACACACAGAGAAAAATATATATTAAAAAGTACATTAACAGAATTTATAGCTAAACTACCTAGGAAAGAAAATAAAACTATGCTTAGTGAATTTTGTATAAATCAAAATAAAGCATCTTAATGAATACTCAAAATAAAAACAGAAGAAAAGAATAAAAATAAATAAATAAATCCCCAATAAATTCAGTGGTAAGGAAAAGAATGCATTACGGTCAAATTACCACGAATGTGGGGCAGTAGTAGAGCACTTATGTAGGATGTTCCATGCCTTGGATTTAATTACTATACTGAAAAACAAAAACACATGTAAGTGAACAATAACATCACAGCATTAATTATTGTACTCCCTTTGTTGTTTATTTGCATGTTTGTGTATAAACTTAGTAGAAAATATTTAATGACTCTCAGTAACCACCAGAAGAACGTAAAAATCTGTAGACAGAGAATGTTAAACATAGTAAATTGCTTCATACAGAAAATTAACCCAAAAAATTAGAAAGTGCATATTTATATGTGCTCTGAAACCATGATGATGGTTGTGGTTATTTGAATAAAAATGGCTTTAATAGGCTCAATGGGAGTGGCACTGTTAGGAGGCATAGCTTTGTTGGAGGAAGTGTGTCACTTGGGGCTGGCTTTGAGGTCTCAAGTGCTCAATCCAGGCCCAGTGTCTCACTCTCTTTCTGTTGTCTGCTGATCCAGATGAAGAATTCTCCGTTAGTTCTCCAGCACTGTGCCTGTGTGCTGCCATGCTTCCTGCCATGATGACAATGGACTTTGATCTATAAGCCAGTCCCAATTAAATGTTTCCTTTTATAAGAGTTGCAGTGGTAATGTGTCTCTTCACAGCAATAGAAACACCAAGAAAGACAATGGCCTACAGTGGTTTCATGCTTAGTTCCATAACACTTTGAAGACATGATAAAATATAGAATAGTGGAGTTGGCCCTCTGATAATAATAAATTTTTCCTCTACTTAAAGGAAAAATAAGCAGAAACATACTCCATTTTTTGGAGGATAAACAATATGCTTCTAAAGTCGTCAGTCAAAAACTCCCAATTAAAGAAAACAGACCATTTATTTGAGGGGAGACAAGGGGGTGCATGACAGGACTTAAAGAGAGAAAGGGAAATGAAAGAAATGATTTAATATATACTGAAATTTAAGAATAAAATCTCATCAAAATATATTTCTAAATATGAACATTTTCCTTAAAGAGGGGTTGATCACAAATATGAAACAGAAACAAAGATAAAGATGAAAATTAATTATAAGGAACCATGCTAATGAGTTAGAAAATAACCTTCAAATTAGATCTATTAAGATAAAGAAGAAAATAAAAATGGTAACAATTAAGGAAATAGAAAAGAAGTATAAAATAGAAAAGGCTTGGGTGATACCAGTTAACAGGCTGACTGGAGATACCTGACAATACTTGGTTCCACAACAAATGGACAGCTCAAAGATCACACAACAGCTATTTAACTGGATTGTGAAGCAGAATGCGTAAAACTAGTGGGAATTTGGCAAAGACCTTGTTAGACATGTGGATAAACAGGCCTTATGAAAAACTGAAATAAACAAATCAAATTATTCAATTTTTCTTCTTCAGATTAACTTTGAAATAAAGACATCTTTCCATAAAATTAAGACGAAGGTCCCAGCAGTCCTCACTCATAATACTGTCAATGGAAACGTGCATTATTAAAGCAGTTGCTACTTCTGAACCAAAAATGAATGCCCATAACCTCTATAATACACACATCATTATTAATGGCAGTTTGCATGATGGAAATGATTGCATGAATGATTGTAGCCTCAGAACATAAAATATAGATCTATGTGGTTAGAAAACACTTACGTAGAGTCACCCAATGAGAGAGCAAGGAAGCAAATACATGTAACATATTGTCTTTATGTTGTTCTTTGCCTTATGGTTAATGTAGGTTAGGATTGCCAATACAGTTGATACAGATACATAATTTCATTTTACAATTGAAAATATTAGGACCAACAGACAGTTTGATAACAAGTTGCTGATTTTGTGATCTACAATATTTAGTCTCTCCAAATTTGTGTTATAAGTATTCCAGGCCAAGTAGTATGTGAGATCTTTCTCATACCAGAGAAAACCTAAGTATTTTTCCCCTAGAGAAGAATGTGTCATCCATATGATATTGTACTCAGATTGATTGGGGATCTGTAAATTTAGATTCTGGAGAAATCCCTGTTATTTGATCTCATGACTACTTTGTCCAAAATTTACCTTACCGTAAACTATTATCTAGAGATTTGACATACCTTCTGCCTATGGGCAGATCTGTCCTACGGGGTAGACCCTACCCTAGAAAGTACTTAGGTGTCAGCATCTATCATTCTATTACCCTGGAAGTACTTTGACAGCTGTCCTTTTTGTAGCTTGGCTGTCAAAGTTCCATAAGAATTCATTGGGCAATCTTAATACCCTCTCAATGACCCAGTAACAGCTAAGGAAGACTCACAAACTACGTTTGGTTCAGAAGCAGGGAGCTTGCACGGATAATGCACATGGAATTTCTTGGCTTTAAACATTCAGTAGAAACTTATAGGAAAGCCCATTGCTTCTTTTCCAGGCAGCAAGCACCCCATAGCCTGGTCTTGAATTTTGTCCTACTAGGTCCTGAAAAGCACATAGTTACTGTCACACATTGGCCCCAGAAATCTTCCTTTTGTGCATTAAGCACGTTTGTCTACAGTGATTTCTCAAAGCTAACCAAGTAGATTTGGAGCACTAAAGCTAATTTCCCCATTCCAGGTACAAAATCCCAAGACACATTATTTTATTTATCATATCAGTTCCACTCTGGAATAGCACTCAGTAACTGAGCAGCAACACACACCTGCAGCTTCCCAGTAGTCCCTCTTACCTGTACAATCTGCTTCTGTGTGAGCTGTAGAACTTCCTTGGTATCATTAGGTCACAGCTGGGGCATGTTGTACTCTGAGAAAACCATGAATCAGCTGCTTTGAAAAAACAAAACAAGACAAAAGCAAAAACAAAACAAAAAAAAGCAAAAAGCATGCCTTAGGTGACCAACACATCTTTCCTGCTGACAATATGAGCTCTGATAACAGCTATAGAAGCTGAATTTGGTACTAAAAGTATTTACTTAGAGCAATGCAATATATTCAACTGGTATTCTAAACCAAGTATCCAGAGAGAAGCTTCATCTATATAAGAACATACTAGGCAATAAAAACAAAGATGGAATCACAACTGTGCAGCCAAAGCAGGAAGGAAGAGAAGTCACTAAGTGTCTCAAAAATAAAGTCAAAGATTTATAATGTATAAGATGAAAAGAGAATTAGAGATAAATTCAAAAGGAAGCACAAAATATATATGAGAAATTTAGAGTGGTAAAAAAGAAGATGCAAAATTAATATTGGAATTGAAGAATTAAATAAATGATATAAGAATTTCTTGGAGAGACTCAAGAGTAAGAATTTTAGTTTCAATAAAGTATTTTATTTTTAATTTTTTATCTATTTATATCACAAATGTTGCCTATGACCCAATACTGCTAGTAGAGTATTTTCTCCCATCCCCCTCCTATTTGTCTCTGAGAGGGTGAACCCCAGGGCATCTCCCCACCTCCCTAGAGCATGAAGTCTCTACAGGATTAGACACATGTTCTCCAAGTGAGGCTAGACAAGGCAGACTTCTGCTGTATATGTATCCTGAGCCTCAGACCAGCCAGTGTATGTTCTTTATTTGGTGGCTTAGACACTGTTGGTCTTTCTGTGGAGCTGCCATCCCCTTCCGTTCCTTTAATTCTTCTCTTAACTTCCATAGGGATCCATGACCTCAGCCTAACTGCTCCTGGGCATGTACCCAAAAGATGCTCCACAGTATCACAAGGACCTGTGCTCTAATATGTCCATAGCAGTGTTATTTGTAATACCCAGAAACTGAAGCAATCCATATATGCCTTAACTTAAGAATGGATAAAGAAAATGTAGTTCATTAATACAATGAAATATTATTCAGCTATTAAAGACAAAAATATCATGAATTTTGCAGGCAAATGGATACAACCAGAAAATATTATCCTGAGTAAGGTAATAAAGACCTCAAAGTACATGCATGTTATATATGCACTGATACATGGATATTAGTCAAAAGGTACAGAATACCCATGATACACCCCATAGACTTTACAAAATTAAATATTGAATAAGGTCCAAGTAAGAATGCTTAATCCCACTTAGAAGGGGAAACAAAATAAACATAGGAAGCAGAAGGAAGGAGGGATCTGGGTAGGAAGGTAGGAGGGGAGAGGGAGGAAGAAAAGGTGGCAAAATCAGGTATGTGGGGAGAAAGGCATGAAGTCCAGAGGTCCAGGAGAATAAATGGAAATCTGTATGCAGGTATGGAGAGTTGAGGTGGGTGATAGGGGAAAACTCTAGGAAACCCCAGAGATCTGGGATGGAGAGGCTCCCAAGAATGACCTAAGTAGAAATACCCAACAGTGGGGATACAGAACCTGAGGATGCCACCTCCAGTAGTTAGACAGAGCCCCCAAGTGAGTGATAGGGCTCCAACTAACCTTCAAAATTTTCAACACAATTTTTTTCCTGTCTAAAAGAAATACAGGGACAAACATGGAACAGGTACTGAAGGAATGGCTGAGCAGTGACTGGATCAAGTTGGGATCCATTCTATGGGTAGGCACCAAACCCTGTCACTATTACTGATGCTAAGCTGTGCTTATAGAAAGGAGCCTAACATGGGTGTCCTCATAGATGCTCTAAAAACAGCTGAAAGCAACAGATGCAGATACTCATAGTCAAGACAGTACTTTTAATGGTACAGATGGGCCAAACAAAGGAAAAATTAATAAAAATAATAATTCAAAGATATTGAAATGGTCAAACTCCTGTGAAAAATATAAACATCAAGTTTTTGAAATATTTGATGATTTCCAAGAAGATTCAGATGAGTCAAGGTATAAAGCAGAAAGTCTAGTTCAATTCCTGAACAATAACATCAGCAACAGGTATAAAAAAAGTCAGAGAGATACTTAAGATTTTGAGAAAACACCAAGAAATGTTTGAATCAAGCATTTATTCAATTAAATAAAGAAGAAGCCTAGAAAGTATCATAAATTTGGTAGATTAAATAAAGAATAGATATCCAGGTTGGAAGGCAAGATCAAAGCCATAGTGTATTTGTACATTAGTAAATATTAAAAGTTAATTAACCATAACCAGAACGTTCACAAGTTATAGGAACACTATGCAGATGTCAGTATTACTGCTGTATATGGTAGATAATGGGGCTAAGATAACTTTTAAAAGCACAGAAAGTAATTCAACACAATTGAATAGATATATGAATATCCAAGTATATGCAGTATTTATATCTAAAAATAGAATCAGTAAAGGTTATTTGCACATAACAGTATAATATTCCAATTAATGTTGCAATATTGAATAATAAAGCACTAATAAAAAAGCTGAGGAGGAAATGTGAGCATGCTAGACAAATCACTGGAGCATCAGCAGAAATTCTCAAGGACTAGAGTAAATATGTTTCAACCTCCAAGAAAAAAATTACTGCCAAACATGGATATGATATACAGAAATATGATCTTCAAAAATGAGTGGGTAAGTCCTATATCATCATCATGAGAAGTGATTTTATATCTGAATCTTACTTTTCTGGTGTGATGGTGTGTCTAGGACTTGCAATGGTGGGAGTATTGGGTTCTGATGTTGCCAAGTATCAGGAGTCATAGATGCAAGCATCACCAACAGAATACAAGAGATAGAAGAGAGAATCTCAGGGGTAGAAAACACCATAGAAAAGACTGACACAACAGTCAAAGAAAATGCAAAAAGCAAAAAGCTCCTAACCCAAAACATCCAGGAAATCCAGGATGCAATGAGAAGACCAAACCTAAGGACAATAGGTATAAAAGAGAGTGAAGACTCCCAATGTAATGGGCCAGTAAATATCTTCAACAAAATTATAGAAGAAAACTTCCCTAACCTAAAGAAAGAGATGCCCATGAACACACAAGAAGCCTACAGAACTCCAAATAGACTGGACCAGAAAAGAAATATCTCCCATCACATAATAATAAAAACTCCAAATGCACTAAACAAACAAAGAATTTTAAAAGCAGTAAGGGAAAAAGTCAAGTAACATATAAAGGCAGGCCTATCGGTATTACACCAGACTTCTCACCAGAGACTATGAAAGCTAGAAGATCATACAGATGTCATACAGACACTGCAAGAACACAAATGCCAGCCCAGGCTACTACACCCAGCAAAACTCTCAATTACCATAGATGGAGAAAACAAGATATTCCATGACAAAATAAAATTTACACAATATCTTTCCACAAATCCAGCCCTACAAAGGATAATAGATGGAAAACATCTATTATGTTTTATACCCTAGAAGAAGCAAGAAAGTAGTCTTTCAACAAATCCACACAAACCTAATTCTAACTCTTAAAACAAAAACAACAGGAAGTAACAATTACTTTTTCTTACTATCCTAATATGAAAATGAATACTATTAACATATCCTAATCAATTGAAATCCAAAAATATAAGGAATTAGAAATTTATTGACTGTCATCCAATGATCTCTCTAATTTGGTAATTGGAGAAATAGATCCAATATTGTAAAATCCATATACACTTTCAGCTTGTTTGTTCATGACAGTGTCTTACTGTGTACAACATAATGGTCTTGAGATCTTGCTTCTCCTCTTTCAGCCTCTCTTTTAGAAGTATTGTTTATTTCATGTTTTTACACTATACTATGGTTTTCAGAACAGCTTGCATATTTTAAAAGTATTTATATACCCAAAAGAAATGTATAAAATTAAGTTGGGAGGGGATTTGTAAGAGAACAACAAAGAGTAAGATTGAATGCTTTGCTTGAAGAAGTATTTGTTGTTAATAAAGGAATGAACTAGGTAGTATGAAGGAATCACCTGACAGGATCATGAAGGAGGAAGAATGAGAAAAATTAGAATTATACAGATAAGAAAATAGTACTTCAGGAAACTCAACATGTATATATGCTAAAATAAAAATTAAATCAAAAGTGAAAAATAAAATAAATGATGATATTAGAGCAAAAATAAGTCATACAGTTTTTTAAAAACAAAATATGCATAATATGTGAATAAAAATTTATTCTTCTGAGAACAGAAACCTGGACAATTTTGCAATGTGAGTTATAAAAAAAGATATAAATATTAAATCAATAAAATTGGAGATGAAATTCAGAACAAACCAACTGACAGCACAGAACACAGAGGAGGGGTTATTGTGAAACCTAGGCAGCAATACACTGAAAAACTACAATACATAGACAATTTTTGGATGTATAGAGTCTAAGATGGAACTTTGGAAATGTGGATAACCTGAAAGATCCAATAATGAGAAGTGAGATAAATTAATAATAACTTGGATAACAGAGAATGATCTAGGATTTCATTATTGAATTTTAAAAAGTCTATAAACAAATAATTACAGTTATTCCCATAATTTTGCAAATAATTGAAAGGACATGAGTTATTTAATACCAGTTTATGTTATCAACATTATACCAATAATACCCAAACCAGATAATACCAATCAAAAAGGAATAGCAAGTGGTTAAGGGGATGCAGACAAGAGGTAACATTTAGACTAAATTAATTAAGAATCTGTACATGTAACCATTATAGAAAACAGCTTGGAAGTACTTCAGCAAATTAAAACAAATTTAGCTGCCATGAGACCCACCATACCTACTGCTGGGTATAGAAAGCAAAGAAGATAAGATGATTTTTTGAAAAATACCACACCCATATGTACACACTCACACACATACATACATGCTTATAAATATATATGTGTAAACACCATATGGTACATAGACATAAAGTATCTTTGATGTTTCTAACAAAAAATAATTGGTAACTCTGTGATAAATGCTCCAATTCTTCTGACATGTTCATTGTGCTGCAGGGTCAGTTTATGTATTAGGTACAACAATTACCATGGGAAAATTAGTACTACCATATGTGGTGAGAAGATAGTTAACCAAATGCATAAATTTATTATTTGATGACAACTCAGACAATACTAAACTTGTTGGAAGACTAAGGCAAACACAGGCTAGTAAATGGCTCAGTTGAAGAGCTCAAGTCTGGCATGCAAGTTGCTCCATGTTCTTTCTGCAGCACTAAAGATACAAAAGCAAAACATAAGAAAGAGGAAAAAAATAAGTAGCATGGAAAAAAAGAATAAAATCATAGTAATAAAGCCTGATGGTATTCTTTTCGTGTGTTTATTCTTGCTGTATTTTCTTTAGTTGACTATAAGTAAGAGGTCTACTTTTTTTTTAATCCTTTCATTAAACAATGGAAATTATTGTCATTTTCTTTAAACTTGGCTGAGCTTGTGGAAATTTTGCCCTAGAAAGGGGAGTGGAAGTGAGGTTACATTAATTGGAAGTAAATATCTGAAATGACCCTGAAGCTTTCCCACTGGATGGTGGGAAGAGCTGCAACAGTAATCGTTATCTACCACTTTGTAAGTCACTCAAGAATCCTACCTGTTTTTATTTTCTTTTTCTGTAAAGAATTCAAATCCTTATGCAAACCTGCATGTTGTCACTCTATCAATGAAACAATGCCACCAGTTCAAGATAGCCAGGGATTGGGATTCTGGTTGATTTCAGTTCTCAGCTATTCAGTATTCTGGCATCACTGAGATGCTAAACGCTGCATACCCTATATCCTATCTTCATTTAGGAGCTTAATACAAGATTCATTGGTGCATCCTCTGTGTGTGTATAAAAACTGTACTAGAGAAGTAGAATCAGAGAATAACTACTTATATGCTTCCCTGAGAACTTACTAGCTTTAATCATCTCCCTCACAGAAAATAGGTTGCACCTTAAAAAGAGACTTGTTCAATTTAACCCATTTAAAATTATCCCATGGAGGCAGCACATGGTGGGTGTATGTAAAGTTCCAAGAACTCATCAGGCAGGGGCAGGGAAACTGTAAACATGAGATCCACTTGGACTTCTGCCTTAGTAATGTTTTTATTGTTGTAAAAAGACATCATGACCAGGGCAATTTATAAAAGAAAGTATTTTTTAAAAGAAAATATTTAATTGGAAGTTTGCTATCTATTACAGTGGATGAATCCATGAACATCATGGCTAAGACCATGGCAGTAGACAAGCAGGTAGGCAGGTATGGTGCTGAAGCAGTAGCTGAGAGTTTACATCCGCAAGAAAGAGGTAAAAGAAAGGAGACTCTGAAAGGTGCTTGCTGGTCTTTTGAAACCTCAAAGCCTACCTCCAGTGACACACCCCCACCAAAAAGGTTGTACCTACTAATGCCTTCCAAAAAGTTCTACCAAGAAAATGTTATTCAAATATATGAGACTGGGGAGGGGGCACACTCTCACTCAAATACCTACAACTACAGAGAAAGTTCTTGTGTGAAAAATAAGGTTTCCATGCATTTTGCAAAATACAGGCAACTATTTATTGTAGCTTATAAAACATTTTAGCTTTTGTTATAATTGCCAAATATAATTATTTTTAGGTTCAGGTTACCTTCTTATGCTTTTATGAAATGTATACTTTTTATTAACTTACTATAGTTATGATCTTATATACACTGTGATTTCATGTGACTAATGATGTTCCTTTAAACTTTCAATTTTTTGAGGAGAAAGACTAGCTCTCATTATGAGCATCATTTTATCCCAGAACCCACCCTTTACAAATGTTCTAAACATGGGAACTCAGATAAAACCTTGGATAATATACAAAGGTCCTACTTTAGTTCAAACAAGAAAGTTTTTAAAGTCAAGAGATGGAGGTGAAAATGATATGTAAAAATTTGAAAGTCATTCCAAAAATATGTTTACTCTGTGCTTACAGTAACAACATCCTTGTTCAGATAGGAAGTTAAACATTGGCACACTGCAGAAATACATGTGCGAATATTAGAGAAGGGTCAGGTAGATTAACAAGTAAGAAAAGAAACATAAAAAATAGTAGTAAATAGAATTGGCCAAAATTTTTTATAGTGAGGTTGCATCACAGAACATTTAATTTCAGAGACAAGTGATTTTGACAGCTGTTTTAAGTTAACTGGAATCCAAAACAAGAATAATTTTGATACTGTCATTTATGTGCCTATCACAATTACAACTACATAAAAAGAAGCATGTGAAGCATAATAAAATACTTAAACTTGCCAAACGGAATGAAGCTGTCATGTCAATCAAAACATCAAGTACATCCTGTGGTTATTTTACCTTTATATATTTTCAAGGACATAGGATAGAAAACATTATTTAGTTAAGATTGATTTAACTTTAAAATGTATAATTCATTCTTAGTAACATATGAAACAATTGTTACTTTGAATAAGAGGCAGTTTTTGGTTAAAGAATATTTTTGGAACCTTGGCATGCTAATTCCAAATACAGTAAATTTTCAGGTTAGTAGAAACAAAAATTCAATTAACATTCCAAAACATCACTAGCTCCAGAAAGATGTATGAATAAGACTACATTTTAAACTAAATTCAATATTTATTTAATAAAGTCTAATTTAAGAGATGTGTGACTTCAGAGTAGGGAAACAATGAGATCAATTTAAAACATTTGATTATATTGAAAGGTTTAATATTTTAAATAAAATATTCCTACAATAATAAAATGTCAAATAATATGACAAGAGATTAAAATTTCTATAGATTTTTAGTTAAGCTAGTGTAATATAGTAGTCACGAGCCTTCTGTCAGTTTGTTGGCAAATATATGGAGGTGGGATTGAGGTCATGATCACTTAAAAATAAGTCGTTTTTTTATCTCCTAAGATGTGCAGTGTAGATGGGTGATGCATTTGTTTTTATGACATTAGACAAGTTCCAAAGAAACATTGCTAAATTCATCAGGAAGAATGTGTCAGGAGCACATTGCCATTGAAACAAGACAATAATTACAACCCAGCATAAGCAAGCCCTTTGTAAAGAAATCTATCTTCACATTAACTAATTAACCAAGTAAATAAAGGGATAAAACTAATGTATAAATTGAACTTTTTCCTTATTTGAGTAGAAATTTCACTCTTCTATGGAAAGAAGTATAGTGTGGGAAGGTAAATCCTAAATGCTCCCATTTAGGTTTAAGAACACTGAAAATGAAGGAATGGAGCTGGGAAAACAAAACAAAACAAAATAAAACAGGAAATAAAGTCTAAAGGTTGTTGCTCTAATTTTAAAGCTGTATGGTAGAATGCTTTCATGCTTGAAAATAAATAATTTCTCCTTTTGTGTGATGTATATCCTAGTATACATGACAACTCTTAGTATTGTCAGCACATTCTTCTGCTTCCTGCAATGGTACCTTGCAGTAGCCATAGTGATGGTGGTAAGAACAGGCCTTTCACAGGAATGAGTTTCAGTTTTCTTAAAATCACAAGTAGTTTTGTAGTTTCAGTGATTTTTCTTGGTATCTGGTGAGATCAAGTGTTGGGAGGTATTACGTAACAGTTTAAAGAGCTTATTGTTCTCATAGGGGAAGCTTTTTCAGTTTCTAGAATCTACAACAGGCAGCTGAAAATGACTTGTCCTTCAGGCTTACCCACGAACATATCAAACACCCCCCCACACACACACACAATTTAAGTCTTAGGAAAAAGACATATTAAGATACTATCTACAAAGGTCCTTTTGACCCCGGGCCAAGGAAGAAAGGTATCTGGATTAAGATTAGAAGTGCTTTAGATAGAAAGGGAACCTCTGAGATAGTCTCCTGAAAGGCTCTGACAGTACCCGACTAATACAGAAGTAGAGGCTCACAGCCATCCACTGGACTGAGTACAGGGTCCCCAATGAAGAAACTAGAGGAAGGACCCAAGGAGCTGAAGGACTTGCAGCCCCTTAGGACGAACAACAATATGAACTAACTAGTACCCTCAGAGCTCCTAGGGACTAACCACCAACCAAAGAGTATCCATGGTGGGACTCACGGCTGCAGCAGCGTATGTATAGCAGAGGATGGCCAAGTTGGTCATCAATGAGAGGAGAGGCCCTTGGCCCTGTGAAGGTTCTGAGCCCCAGTGCAAGGGAGTGCCAGGGCCAGTAAGCAGGAGAGGGTGGGGTGGTGAGCAGGGGGAGGGGGAAGGGAACAGGTGTTTGTTTTTTATTTTATTTTATTTTATTTTATTTTATTTTGTTTTGTTTTATTTTTCGGAGTAGAACCTGGGAAAGGAGATTTTGTACGATGTGTAAATAAAGAAAATATCTAATGAAAAAAAAGAAAGGGAACCTCTTACAAGGGTTTTGCCATAAGACTTGCATCGGACACTTCAGACACTTAGGAGAGTAGATAAGATATGGAGTAATACATAGGTCAAAAGTACCCATTCTCTACTGCCTCAGACGTTCTCTGCAAGTCATGCTATGGGAGCTCAACAGAAAGTCAGAGAAACCAGAGTCAGTTTTTTTGTTTTGTTTTGTTTGTTATTTTGTTTTTTGTATTGTCAGTTAGGCACAAGCTAGATTTCTCTGGGACAATTTTTCTCAGCTGAAAAAATGCCTCCATCAAATGTGATGCAGGCAAGACTGTAGAACATTTTCTTGATCAGAGATTGATATGGGCAGAGGTAACTTTGGGTAGGATGTTCTTAGTTGTAGGAGCGAAAGACGGAGAGATCCATGGGGAAAAACAGTTACACAGCAGCATAGCTTCCATTCTATGTCCTGCTTCCAAGTTTCTGGCAGAGTTCCTACCCTGACTTCCCTCAGCTACTGAGGGTGAGCTGAGAGTTTTAAAAATGAAATAAGTCCTTTCCTCCTCAAGTTCTGTTTGGTCCTGGTGTTTAATCACAAAACTAGAAAGGTAACTAAGACAGACATATTCTATAGCAAGCTATTTTCAAGGGTATGAAAAGGAGTAGATAAGCTCAGAAAACTCTTCGAGGCCACAAATAGAGAATGACCAACTAGCAACAACAACAATAAATTGCACATACTTTATATTCCCCACAGAGTGAGTTCGTCAAGGTCATTTAAATGCATTGTTTGATCTTTAATAAGAAATGGTTATTATCCCTAACTTAACAAGTCGCAGCAATCTCATAAATTGGGTCATTGAATACTTCTATTTCGCTTACAGGGAAAATGAAAAATCATGGGACGATAACGTGAAGTTGAAATAAAAATGAAAGTAAGCGCATTTTATTGGCAAGTTCAAAAGGCAGGTTAGAGACTCAATTTGCTTTTGTATAGAGAGGAAAAGAACATATGCCACAAATTGCTTCTCCATCTCCCACCAAAGTGCTCTCTAGGTCCAATAATTTAAAAACAAACAATATCACAACAGTTCACATAGAGTCAGAGCACAAGTTGAAACACTAGACCGTTGCTCACAATTTTAGTGAGAATAACTACTAACCTCAGCGCCATAACACAGCATTTTCCCAGAGCTTCTTCTCTGGTTTCTGTAGCCTCAGGAAAGGGCTGGCCTTTGGTACTTTCCTTTGAACCCAATAATTCACTTTTTTTTCCCATATTTTCTTTATCTTTAGTTTGAAGTACTAAGGTAATGAACTCTAGTGAACTGTAATGATAACCTGAAGTAAGACTTTTTCAAATGTGATTTGAGAAGTGCGAAACTGAGAAAATGCAGCGAAATTTAGTAGAAAGAGTACCAAACTACAGGGAAGATGACCTAGACCCACACATGAGCAATAACATGCTGTGGGATTTAAGACTAATCTTTTACTCTCAGAGTGCCACAAGAACTTTCCCTTCTGGCTGTTCTCCTTCTTAGAATAACTTGTGTCCCAAAGTTCACTGGTTTGTACTTTTAAGACCACAAAGCCCAATTTCCCTTAGCCACACTATTTTTTTTTTTTTCTCAAGGAAAGCCCGGAGCATCTTATTTATGTTTCTTCTTACAGCTACTCGATTGCATCTTGTGTATTTATGAAATGTCCTTTATCCTGCTTTTCCTGCTGATCACAGACAGGTATCCAGCCAGCTATCATGTAATTACTTCAGCAAGACCTATGCACTGGAGTGAATGTATAAATGCATGCAACAGTACATGCACATACACAGAGGATTATCTTAAGTTCAATTTTGATAACACTGTTCTTTCAACTGTCAACATTAAACCAATAAGTATCCTCTGAGACCTTTTAATTGACACAGTATATAGATAACCTAAGGTTTTTATAACCAAAGAAATTGGAAGTAAAAGTTTTATTTATTGAGGATAGCAAAAAAGAGGCTTTTATGGAAAATATAAAGGCTGACTTTATTTTTAGAATGACAGAATTGAATTGAAAAAAAAAAAAAGGATTGGAAATTTCAAAAGCAGTATTTCACACTGGTATCAACAAGCAGGTATTTTCATAGGCTTGTGTGGACATCCAGGACATCAGAAACTACAGAGGCAGCTTAGTGCATGCCACAGCCCCATTCTCTTCCTTCCCGTGGGATCCCCCATCTGTGTACTAGCTTTGATCTGGTGTCACAAACAAAGACTATCTATTTATTCAAGAGAACAAATGTTACTTTTGGTGTAAACCCTGGGGAAACTCAGAAGAGGACATGAGCTTTGGGAGCCTATTGATTTTCAAAGTGTTGATCTGAATAATCCATGGCATATTTATTTCTTTGACTGTTAGAAGATGTACACAGAGGCAGTGAGCTCACCTTGTTCTTCAAGCATAACCCTGTCTTTTCTTTTGTAGTTGTCTTCTTTATAACAATACTGAACATATTCTAATTTGCTTTCTAATAATCTTTTATATGTTAACATGGATTCTCTGAATTTCTGTTTGATTTCAAAAACCAAAAATTTTCTGTTGATATTTTATATTTATGTGTTCTATATTTATCACAATTGAGAAGTTATTAAGAATGGCATATCATTACTAGCTAGAGGTAAAAGAATTTTTTGTTTGTTTGTTGTTCTAGGGCCTACACTGTGATATAGCTCTGTGAGTTTAAAGAAATGAATGTCATGTATCCTCTGGAATAATTTCACCCCAGTGAAACCTTTGCTCCACCTCTCTAGTGTTCAAAGGGACTCCACTGTAACAACTGATAGTTTTAATTTCTATCCTCTATAATATCCCTCTTTCTATAGTTTTATTTTTTCTGGTTTCAGTTATACAATATCATCCCCCAGTAAGAAGCATAACTTAATATTCCAGAAATAAACAACAAGATTTAAATAGTTTCTCATTCTGAATAACGATGGGATTTTCTGCTATCCTGTTACATATTGCTTGGAATGTGGGTCATTTATTTGTCTCATATATCCAAGCCCCAGCATCTTTCTCACTTTTAGTCCCTAAGTAGCTCTCTTGATTATCAGATCAAAATTGCCCACTGTTAATGTTCAAGAGAAAATAATTTCCATTAATAATAGCCTCATAGTGACAAAAAAGAGTCACAGAGGTGGAGGTGACTCACACTGGAAGGAGTAGGCTGGATGCTGAGGGGGAAGATCTCAAGGATTGCACATAGAGGGGTCTGATTGTTCAAGCAGCATGTGTATGGTAGAGGATTGCAAAATCGATCATCAATAGGAGGAGAGGACCTCGGCCCTGTGAAGGTTCTGTGCCCCAGTGTAGGGGAATGCCAGGGCCAGAAAATGGGAGAGGGCGGGATGGCAGGCATGGGGAAGGGGGAGGCAACAGGGGTTTGTTTTTGTTTGTTTTTTTGTTTTTTGGAGGGGAAACTGGGAATGGAGAAATTCGCATATAAATAAAGAAATAAAAAAAAAATAAAATAAAAATAAAAAAAAAAAGAATTCTGATACTATGCAACAGTGCTTTTGGGTACATAGTAAGAATTGAAATACAAAATGTATACATGCTTTTCTGTGCTACGTATTGTAACAAACATCTAGTGAGACAGAGCACACTCCCTGTGAATCATTGGGAAACCTGCAAAATACAGTTTTGCCAGAATGGAGTGTAGATTCTATCATACGAAGTGCTTTCTTTATAGATCAGCTTCTTCAACTCTGTAACACATGTTCTATTTTATCATTGTCTTGTCATGTCTTGATACCTGATGCTTTTCTTTTAGTTCTGAATATATTCAATATATTCCATGACCATTATTATTTAACCATTTCTGTCATAGTCTTTAATGAATGCCACTTATGAACCTACCTATATGAACATCTGTATGCATGTTTATGCTATGTGTACTCACAAATCTTTTTCTGTAAAGACTTAGGAAAATAATTGGTCAATCACTTGATAAGATCATGCATATTTAGATCATTTATTTGAAAGAAGTTGACAAGATGTTTTGCAAAGATAGTGTTCTTTCATGACTCCTAGCAATTCCATTCTTTTACATTTTTTTTTCTGGTTTCTGATGCTGTCATAGTTTTAAATTTTAGAAAAATTACACTTTAGAAAAATCTCTCCCCAATTTGAAATTTGCAGTTGGGTTTTCTTCCATGAAAACAAAACAAAACAAAAACATCAAA
>NW_022196914.1:10358299-10418568 GCF_008632895.1 Mastomys coucha
TGAAACATTCCCACCATGTCCAAGTGAACTAAATGTTCCTCCTTTTTATAGAAACTCTAAGACTTTGTGTTTGCTTTAAATCTCTGGCCCATTTTGAATGAAATCTGAAATGTGCAATTTCTACACTTAAATCACTAATTCTGTTAGTGTATTAATATTTAGTACTGTCATTTTATTTAAAATTTATTGTAACAAGCAGGCAATTGAATAAAATCACACACCAAAATTAATTAGAGCAAATTCTACAGATGTCTGTATATTTTAAACAATTAAAATTCCATTCTAAGGGAGTAGGGTTCACTTGAGTTACAAATTCACTAGAAAATATATCTTTCTCTCTCACATACCACCAGAGAACAAAACCTCCAAGTTAGAATGGGGAGAGAACATCCTTCATTTCTTCTCTTACTCATGTGTCCTTATCCTGCATCCATGTGACCTCATCACCAATAGCTACACTTGCTACAACTATAGCATTGTCATCTTTAGAAATACACAGGTGTGCGCACACATACACACACACGTGTCTGCACACACTCACACACAGCACATGCACACATACATGTATGTACACATACAGAAGATGCACATGTGTGCCACTTCCCCCAACTAACATTAATCTATGCTCTGCATAGAATGGAGAACATTCATTCCTTTCACTTTCTGTGACTCTCTGACCATCCTTAATATTGTATATTGTAAGTCCAATTTGTGAAAATAAATATTAATTTCACTTTTTAGAGCTCAGTAGTATCCCATATTTTTTTGTACCAAAGTTTCTTTAACATTCTTCTATTGATGGAAAATTATATATCATCCATGTGTTTTGAAAATAATGCCTTGCTTCAAGAGTTACCTATATCTGCTAGCAAACATAATTTGAATGTATCTGAGAGGCTCTATCTATGGATCTCTAATATGGATGCTGGGCCCTATATTTTTTTTTTATCAGTATTTCCCTTTTTGTTGATATGGACAATGAAATTCCTCATTTTTTTTCAATATAATGTTTATTATTCTTAGTTCTTTGCCTCTGAGAATAAACTCGAGAAGTAGTTAGTAAATATATAGTATACAATAGGTGGAATTCTTATTTGAATATGCTCTTTGAGAACCAGTGAATATTCTGTATCTTTACCTACACTAAAGTAATTTATATGACCACAATGTGGAATAAAACCTTAAATGATGGTCTTAGATGAAAACATGGAAGCCTAGAAAAATTTCTAAATTAATAAAGATCTATATCATATTCTCAATTACAAAAGTCCCAGACAACTAATTCTAGAGGCCAGGCAGACAAGAGCTGCTGAAGATAACTGTGAAACTATTTCATTAGATCCAGTGTTAGAAAATTGTGCTTTATGTATCTGGTTGTACATGTAATCTATAATTGCTAGGTTTCTAATGAGTTCTATATCTGTGTAATATTCTACAATGTTATGCTAATGCAAGAAGCAGAGCCATGTATCCAACTCTATGTTTAAAGGATTATTTGGTCAGACTCTTAGTGAAATACCATGTTTCTTCCTGTGCTTTTACCATGTAAAATGCTTGCATATTTCCTATCCAGTTTCTTTATATGGCATTAGTACACTTCAAAGAAAAGACAGTTTATAGTATATTTGATTACACAGTTAGACATAACAGTTTAGCACAATATGTTATAATCACAACTACTCAGAAAAGCAATTTAGTTCTGATCTAGTCAAATTAAGTGTGCATTGAATGTATAACTCACCCTCTTGTTTTGGAGAGCTATTTTAAGGCAGAAGCAAGAAAAAGAAAGCTATTACTTATTGTCATAATTTTCTCATAAGGAATAGATTGGTAGGATCAGTTGAACTGTCATGGGACTAATCTTTCAATAGCCTATTTTTTGTGAGTATAGAGATAGTGAATAGTGCAGATAATGATATCAAAGCAAAATGAAGTAAGCTTGGAATGAGAACTAGTTACATAAAAGGGGATGATATATAAACAAAGTTATGTGCATGTGCATGTGTGAGGGGATTTTTACAAGTAGAGAGATAGAGCAGGGAGCCACAGGGACTAATATACCCTGTGTCTACCACTCTTGTGCTCCTTGCTGTGGTGATTTATAAAAAATGATGTTACAGTATCTACATCTTCAGAACTATGACTTATCTCCTGAGAGCTTCCTATATAATGGACCAAAAATACTTGCTATTTAAACACAATATCTCATTAAATATAGGTAAGATGAAACTAGAGTTAGGAAATACTGGGGTAGAAACTTAAGAGTTAAAACCTTATAAGTAGTTCATCAAAGAGACCCCAGAGGAAACCAAAGCAATATTAGGCTATTACCATAACCTTTAGAAGACCACCATAACCAGACATTAAGACACCATTGCTTATAAAACCAATTACTTTATATCTATAACAGAGCAATAAACTGATCAGAAAATGCTCTGTCTGATAAGTATCTTATATAATGTCATGAACTGATATTCATGTTGCTGAAGGAGAAAAACACATTAGTGGTCTTACCCAGGACTAGATTTTACATGCCACAATGCTCACTTTCTTTCATAATATTCCAACTTGTGTTGTAATGCCCGGACAGGTATAGAATAAACCAACTGATTTACCCAGAAATCCAGATAAACCAACTGATTTATCACTGGACTTGAGGTCTACACATAGGGAAGTTTCATGCCTGTTACTGTAAACCTGGTTAGTAGTTCATGACTAGGAAGGTCATAGAGCATTAGGAACAGACACCCTCTGAAGTTTTGCTAAAAGTTCATTCTGTCTAAATCTTTTCTAAATATGAAGTTTATGTACATAAATAGAGGCTGCTATTAATTTAGGTCAAAGAAATTTATGTTTCTGCATTAGACCAATCCAATGATTCATAAAACTTATCATCAATTACTGTGACTGCTATATCAGCCTTCCTGCATTCAATATTCAGGAAAAAAAAAAAGAATAGGGAAGAATACAAGAGCTTTAGGAGAGTGGAATCTAATGCTGGGAAATGGTGTCCTCTAGGCATAACACAGTTGTTGCAGACATGAATGCACAGTAGATGTGATCATTTAGATAAGGCATGGACAAGACTAAGCCAGTCAAAATTCCAGCATGGATGGAAGAGGGATTCCAGTTCTTCACCCAACCAAGGAGCTATTGATAGCTGTTAGTTAACAATGGAAGGAGAATCATTTTCATTAGGGGGTATAACTATTGGTATGTTGCTAATGCTTCAGTGGTTGACCACACATCCAAGTACATATAGATATTATTAATTGGACTCAGGATGCTATTAATAATAAAATTGTAAAGATAAATAAAATAAGATATTAATCTTAGAGAAATCTGGAATGCAGGGCATAAGGGGGTTGGGGAGTTAGTAGTATATGGCTATGATCTAAATACATTGTATCAATGTGTACTTCTTAAAATGATTAAAATTATTTTTAAAAGGAAGATTAGAATTTAAGAGGGAGTTTTGATTCAGTAGTATGGGGAGTTGGAGAGCATTAATGTTATAGAGATATTAGAAATAAATAATTTTTGAATAATAATTTAAAATATAAAAATTCATCTTCTTGTAATCAGGAATGGTTTTTGGTGCTTGTATGACATTTTCATGCATGGATTAAACTACATTTAGAATTTATCTTCTCTTATGAAAACTTTCATTCATCAACACAGATATATGTATATGTGTTAATAAATTAGATGATAAAAGTATCATATGTATCTTTGGATGCAAGCAAATGATGATGTACTTATAACTCTCTATTCAAGTTAAATTAAAGTTCGATGTTGTCTATTGGCTTAGTTAGGCTTCCTATCGTTAAGATGAAACAGTATACCCAAAGAAACTTGGGGAGGAATGGGGTTATTTCTCTTATCCTTCTACAGCACAGGTCATCATTGAAAGAACTCAGGACATTTATTCAAACAGGGCAGGATACAGGAGGCAGGAGCTGAGATGGGGTCAATGGAAGGTGCTGCTTAATGGTTTACTCTACATAGCTATCTCAGCCTGCTTTCTTATAGAACTCAGGACCAATAGCCCAGAGGTAGCATCTTCTACCATGAGCTGATAATAAGAAAATGACTTACAACTGGATCTTAGAGAGTCATTTTATCATTTGAGGTTTCCTTGTTTCAGATGACTCTAACTTGTGAAGGGAATTGACAGAGGTATATTGAGCATTGATATAACCAACAATGTTGTATAATACATATAAAAATTTCAAATATTAATAATATTACTAAAAATAAATGATTAATTTCTGTTAGAGACACTTTTAGTATTATAAAAGACTTAAATATGATAGAAAAATAATCATCATTTTTTAACAATATTTCTTGAAAAATGTAGAAATTCAGATGATTTCATTAACTGAGATAAAAAAGTGTGTCACATTTGCCTGGAGGAAAAGGACACTATCAAGGTACTTCTAAGGACTTCCTGTACTATAGAATTACTTGCGATAAAGTCTTAGACTCTTGTTTCTCACATCAAATGCCTGCCAACTTCTGAGACCTCAAGCAGAGGGATCTCGGAAATGTTGGCTGCCACTCATTTTCAACAACATTTGTAAAAGTATAGCATAAGTTGCAACATTGAAGTTACAAGTGAAAATGACACTGTCTTTTCAATAATTACCTTTGATATGACTGGTAGCTTAGGAAAACTGTTTCTAATATAAACATGTCCAAAAGATTGAATTGTTCTTACTGTCTTTGTAAAAGAATTTTCTAATGATCCAGCATAATTTGCATAATATAGTTTTTATAGTTAAAAAGTTTATATTTGATCTTCCAAGAATTACCCTTTCATAGAGGAGTTAACAACATTTTAAATCAAAACAATTAAACATTATTCTATTTTAAAAGGTGTAAAGTTACTAAAGTTAAATTGTCTATATCTACCTCATCTTCGTTGACCCTACACTTGGATAAAACAGTCTTATTAAACTTACTAAAAAATAAATTTAAGTGCACACATTTACCAAATGTGTGCATGGAATCATTACAATGATGATATCAAAAAGTACAGTTATATAAGTATAAAGTATTGGAATAATGATGCTCCACAGTAGACCCAAGTAAACAATTAGACAAATCCATTGAGGTGAGCATTAGTTAGGTCTATCACAGCTAGCATAGCTGTGCTCTATTTTGGGTAAATGATGCAGACAATTGATACTAGATTCTCTCAGGCAAAAGTACAACATTGTATTGATCACCCTTTTTTTTCCCCAGTCTAGATGCTGCAGCTATTGATAATAGTACTAAATTTGGCCTTATATCTATGCTTCCTTTTTTTTTTAGATATTTTCTTTATTTACATGTAAATTTCTCCATTCCCCAGTTTCCCCTCCAAAAAACAAAGAAACAAACAAAAACAACAAAAACAAACCCCTGTTGCCTCCCCCCTCCCCATGCCTGCCACCCCACCCTCTCCCACTTTCTGGCCCTGGCATTCCCCTACACTGGGGCACAGAACCTTCACAGGGCCGAGGTCCTCTCCTCCTATTGATGATCGAACTTGCAATCCTCTACTACACACATGCTTTCTAATGCAACATGGAAGCATCACTTAACAGGAGATTTTTGTTCATTATAAAGTCATTGCAGAGCATGATTTTACAGATTTTTAATATACCAAAATCTGAATTTTAATCACATATTAAAATAACTGCTGTTTCTTACAAGGGACAAGTAACATTTAATATGTTTTTTAATAGATGTTTCTATTAAATATCCATAAATATAAATAATAATATCTATATCCATATCTATATCTATACACTCATATTTACATACTAATGGATATGAAGCTCTATCTGTCCCCATTGATTTAATGCAGAATTCTACTAGACTTTCAAAGAAGACCTGATGCCAATTTTCCTCAAACTATTCCATAAAATAGAAAGAGAGTGAACACTACCTAACTCGTTCTATGAAGCCACAACTACTCTGATACGTAAACCACACAAGGACCCAACCATAAAAGAGAATTTCAGACCAGTCTTGCTTATGAATATCCATGCAAAAATACTCAATAAAATTCTTGCAAACCGAATCCAAAAACACATCAAAACCATCATGCACCATGATCAAGTAGGCTTCATCCCAGAGATAAAAGGATGGTTTAATATATGATGAGCCTTTTTAGAAGTTCTACTTCTCAACTTTGAATACTTGAAACTATGACCTGACACTGAAATGTATCATCTTCTCTCCTCTTCATGTTCTTGAGCATACCTGTTTCCCTGTACTCAATGGAATGAAGGTCAGCATGTAGCCCAGGTCTAATTCTGTTGTATATTTCTTCCTGCAAATTGTTTCCCTGGAGCAAGCCAGGTAAACAGTTGCTGCCTTTTCTGGCATGGTGTCTGTTTCTGTAGGCATTTAGCATCAAACAATTTTACGTGAACATGAGGCCATTTGGAGCAATGAAATAGTAATTTGCTAGTGCGCGGAGATACTGAATGAGACTGAGAACGCTTAGAGTAGAGTTGATTGGATTATGTACCCAAAACAGTTTTAATATAAGTAAAAAATCAACTAATTAAGGACATGTGGCATCTACTTAGGAAGCAAAAAAAAAAAATTAAAAAAGAAAACTAATGGATAATAAAAATCCAGGAAGAAATTGAAGCAGCACACAAATTTACAAAGTCAAGCAGAATTTCTCATACATGTATACTAAACCTAATTGTATATTTATATTTACAAATTCATTTACAGATGTGAGAGAATTTGCATCCCAAAGTAATGCAAGTTTAATTTAAAATTTCACTTGTATTTATGGAAATAAATTCTATAATTCCTTATGACAAACTGTATTTTTTTGTTTTAGTTTTTAGACAACTCATGAAGGCATAAAGTGAAGCTAGTATATACCACATGTAGTTAAAGTTTTTTCATTAGTGATTTTAATATATATATATATACATATAAAGATATCAAAATGCAGGAATAGTAGCATCAATTGTAGGCACAATATTTGTATTTAAAATAATGAAGTACTTAAAAATAGAGGTAAGGAGGAGGAAAAGGGAAAACAAAGAGAGGAAGCAAGAGGCAGACTAAGAGATACATACTTATGTTTGTTTCACTTTGGAAAATTATTAATCTTTCATTAAATGATATATGAGTGAGCTCAGTATGTAATTCTCAGCAGAACTCTAAAATACTTAAGAGAGGTTCCTATTCACTACTATAACAGTAGAGTTTGCATGGTAACTCTACTGTTAAACATTGTTAAGAATTGTGAACCATGGTTAAACATTGATCACAGCATGCCAAGATAGGAAATAGAGTATATTACCTTAAAAGAATTGTTTAAAATTCAAACAATGTCCTAATTAGTAATAATTAATAGAATCTCAAGTGGAAAATATAAAATAGAAGAGAAATAGAAAAAAGGTATAAAGAATACTAGGCACAGTGACAGTTCTTAAAATTTATTTTATGTTATAATATCCATGTTATTACATATGTTTGTGATGCACATTTAATTATGTTTGTTAATTTTTAAAATAATTTAACTGATAGGTATTAGCCTATTATTATAAGTCAAGTTCTACTTTTCAATGTGCATATTGAATTTGGATTGCATTTCCAATGTGGTAATTATAGAAGTATTAAATTTGTATTTGTTTCAGTAAAAATAATTGATTTATTTTGTTTTACAGAAAATTCCCTTTCTAGATTCAATGTTAAATTTCTTAACACATCTGATGGGCAGGCATTGAATGTCTTTTTCAATGACTCAGTTTCAGTTTGCTTAGAGCCTGTCCGATGCAAACCTAGTCCAAAAGCAGAGCTACATTTTGGTCTGTACGTACAGATATCCTCTTCTGCTTTAAAGATAGATACATTCTGTTTTTAGTTACCTACTAGTACCACAACACAAAACCACACATTTAGTGGTTAAATCATTAAAATTGGGACTGAAAAAATGGCCTCAGGAGGTAAAAGCATTTGCTATACAGCCCTTGTGATTTAAGTTTGATACTTGGAATTCAAGCAGGAAGGAGAGAACCAACTCACAGATAGATTGTATGGTTAACTTATTTATTTTCACTTCTTTTTTATTAGATATTTTATTTACTTACATATCAATTGTTTTCCCCCCTTTGTCCTCTGAAAATCCCCCTGCTCACCAACCCACCCTCTCCTGCATCCGTGTCCTGGCATTCTTCTATACTGGGACATCAAGCTTTCACAGCACCAAGGGTCTCTCCTCCCATTGATGACAGACTAAGCCATCCTTCTGCTACATATGTGGCTAGAGACATGGGTCCCTCCATGTGTACTCTTTGGTTGGTGTTTTAGTCCTTGAGAACTTTGGGAGTCTTGGTAGATTCATATTGTTGCTCCTCCTATGGGGCTGCCAGCCACTTCATCTCCTTGTGTCCTTTCTCTAGCTCCTCCTTTGGGGACCCTGTGCTCAGTCCAATGGTTGGCTGTGAGCATTCACCTCTGTATTTGTCAGGCTCTGCCAGAGTCTATCAGGAGACAGCTACTATATCAGGGTCCTGACACAGAAATGAACTCATACACCTATAGTCACTTGATCTTTAACAAAGAAACTAAAAACATCCAGTGAGAAAAAACAATGCATTTTTAACAAATGGTGCTGGTTCAACTGGAAGTTAGCATGTAGAAAAATGCAAATCGACCTATTCTTATCTCCTTGTACAAAGCTCAAGTCCAAATGGATCAAGGGCCTCCACATAAAACCAGATACACTCAAGCTAATAGAAAAGAAAGTGGGGAAGAGCCTCGAGCACATGGAGACAGGGAAAATTTTCCCAGACAGAACATCAGCCCTAATGCTCTAAGATCAAGAATTGACAAATGGGACTTCATAAAATTGCAAAGCTTCTATATGGCAAAAGACACTGTCAAGAAGACAAAAGGGCAACCAACAAATTGGGAAAAGAACTTTACCAATACTACATCCAATAGAGGGCTAATATCCAATATATACAAAGAACTCAAGAAGTTAGACTCCAGAGAAACAAATAACCCTATTAAAAATAAGGTACAGAGCTAAACAAAAAATTCTCAATTAAGGAATACCAAATGGCTGAGAGGCACCTAAAGAAATGTTCAATATCCTTAGTCATCAGGGGAATGCAAATCAAAACAACCCTGAGATTCCACCTCACACCAGTCAGAATGGCTAAGATCAAAAACTCAGGTGACAGCAGATGCTGGCGAGGATGTAGAGAAAAATGAACAACACTCCTCCATTGCTGGTGTGATTGCAAGCTGTTACAACCACTCTGGAAATCATTTTCTGGCAGTTCCTCCGTAAACTGGACATAGTATTACCTGAGGACCCAGCTATACCACTTCTGAGCATATAACCAGAAGATGCCCCAACATATAAATATAAATGCTCCACTATGTTCATAGCAGCCTTATTTATAATAAGCTGGAAAGAACTCATATGTCCCTTACCAGAGGAATAAATACAGAAAATGTGGTTCATTTACACAAAGAAGTATAACTCAGAAATTAAAAACAGTGAACTTATGCAATTCTTAGGCAAATGGATGGAACTAAAAAATATTATTCTGAGTGAGGTAACCCAATCATAAAATAGCACACATGATATGTAATTATTTATGAGTGGATATTAGCCCTGAAGCTCAGAACACCCAAGATACAATTCACAGACCACATGAAGCTCAAGAAGAAGGAAGACCAAAGTGTGGATACTTTGGTCCTTCCTAGAAGGGGGAACAAAATACTCATTGGAGGAGATACAGAGAGAAAGTGTGGAGCAGAGATTGAAGCAAAGGCCATCCAGAGACTGCCCACCTGGGGATCCATCCTATATACAGTCACCAAACCCAGATGCTATTGTGGATGCCAACAAGCGCTTGCTGGCAGGACCCTTAATTTCACATCTTAGTGATCTCTGGTACATGTGTGTTTACACTCATATAGAAATAGCATACATGTATATACAAGACAACTATAAAAATATATAAGTAATTTAGAAAAATGATACAAAAATATTAAAAGAAAACAATTAATTTCTCTTATCTTATAATTCTGCAGACCATCCATACAAAAGACTGAAAAGAAAACAATAATGTTTTTTCTGTGATTCTGTAGACAGCCTCCATTTTCTTCTTTGCTCATTTCTAGAGTCTGCCTACATTATATTTCGAATGCCGCACACCTTACTTTTCCAAAATGAACATCAGTATCTTATCTTTCTGACCTTTACACTTCTGTAGTCAAATCTCTCTGAGCATTTCCAAAAAATAAAAGAAAATTAAAAGGAAGCTAGAAAGAAAGAAAGGAAGAGAGAGAGACAGACAGACAGAGAGAGAGAGAGAGAGAGACAGAGAGAGAGAGACAGAGATACAGATGGACAGAGACAGAGACAGAGAGAAAGAAAGAAGAAAGAAAGAAGACAGAAAGAAAGAAAGAAAGAAAGAAAGAAAGAAAGAAAGAAAGAAAGAAAGAAAGAAAGAAAGAAAATTTTTTTCAGGACTGAATTTTAGCTGGAGATCTAATGAACCTTCAGGAAATCAGGAACAACTGCCATCCTCTGAGACCCTGCAATTTGATGAGCAGCCACAGTTGAAGTCTCTGTCAAAAGCATAATTCAACAGTTATAATACAGTCTTTGAGATTATGATTATCCCAATTGCAACTATAAGCAACCAAATCAGTAAGCTTGTTGCACAACAGTATCTAGGCAAGGTCCTTTCCATTACATCTTCTGAAATCTCAAGTGTCTTCATTTTATTCCGATCGTCTATAGATTCAAGTGCCTCCTTGGTGTTTAATTTTGTCCAGAATTTGTAGCTTTGGGTTGTGTGGGTGGAAAGCTTTGTCCAATAGAAGTGCTAATGACTTTGCCAAAAACAAAGTTCTGCAAAAATAGAACTTTGAAACAGTTGCTAATTCCACTAGTTTTATTTTAGAACACCTCTAGTAGGCAGACACATATCCATTTAAATGTATTTTTAGGACCTACCTTACAATATGTCAATTCCACTTATTTAATCAAACTCTAATTGATCACAATGTTGTCCTTTCTTTAGGCATCTTTTATTTCTTAAGAAATCACATGACACATTTGAATCATTCTGATTAGACCTGCATTTCTCCGATGAACCCTATAAAATGCATGCAGAAATCTGCATTATTACATTAAAGTTGCTAATAATTTGCTAGGGGTCTAAATGAAGAGTGCAGCTGAGAAATACTTTAATTTACCGATCAACAAATGTAAGGAATTAGGATGTCACAGAACAGGTGGCAAGTTCAAAGAGGAATTAGCAGATTTACATGCTTCCTGAGAAATATCTTATTATGAAACTTTAAATAAGTGATAATTCATTTTTCTACAAGAGTTGCTAAATGTCCTTTAAAATAAATGATGTTTTGCTATTATTTCAGGTAATATATTTAATTTGTACTTCTCTTTTGTCTATCATTTTGAACCTTTACATCAAGGGAATAATCCTACCTCAGGATTTTTTTGTGTGTTTAGCCAAAGAGTATTTTTTATGTTTACCTTTTTATTTTTATTAACTTATTTGTTTTTAAGTCTTAGTGATTAGCTTACAACACAATGTATTTTTCAAATTCGTTGTAGTTTCTTTTCTTTATTTTCTTTTTTTTCAAGCCAACATGTTGTATGGATTAATGAAAGACCCATGTACCGTTAAAAATGTATATTCTGCTGGCTGACACTTTTATTCATGTCATTTAAGTTCTTTGATAGTGTTCTATGATTATGTTGTATTTGATTTGTTTTTTACAGTGATTTTGTGTCAATAACTAAGATAAGGATATGGACATCTCTAAATGTTATATTTTTCTGTTTCTCCTTTCAACCCAGAATTTTTGACTTCTAGTACATAGAAACACAGTTATTATAGGTACATTCATTTAGGATTACAATCATTATTTTTATGAAATATCTCTGTGTCTTTGGTAAAATTGATTTATTTTGACAAGATAATTAATTCTTCATTTTCAGTAGATGAATTCTTCATTGTAAATGATAACATCTGCCATAGGGTCAGATGTTTAAATATTTGGTCCTAGCTAAAGGCACTGCTTTGGTAGGCTTAAGAGATATGGCCTTGCTAGAGGAAAGACATCATTAGGGAAGCTCTGTTTTTCAAACCTCATATCTTTTCCAATTTGTTTCAGTAGCTTTTTGTTTGTAGTTCAAGGTGGGAGGCCCTAGTTTGCACTCCAGACACTCTACCTGTTACTTTCTGTCAGGCTTCCTCACCATGATGTTTTCCTGAAGTTCCTTTGGTCCTGTTATTTTTATTGTAAAAACAGAAACGTAATTATTGCATGAAGAAAAATATACTCTATAAAAAATATTGTGGCATTTGTGTTTAACATTCAGAATATAAAATCTGTCCTTTTAAAAAACATTTTATAAAATTTTTTATTGTTGTTCTCCCCACCCTGTGTGTGTTTTATGTACAGGTTTATGGGTGGGTACATTTGTGTATGCACATGTGTATAAATTTTAATCTTTGTGTATATGTATTTACAATGTGACTGTCAGTTTCCATGAGTCACAATGTTTATATGAAGATTAGAGTGCATCCGTAGGTGTCAGACCTTGTGTATGCTTTTTTAGCCATACCTCCTATCTCATTATAAAAGTATTACAATGGAGAGGTGTATAGTCCTGTCACGAACAAGGTAATATCTCCACCACAACTCCTATACCTATGATTCTTGTGGATCATTGCAGAAGATGGAGTGAATAAATCATAGTCAGAAGAACAAAGAGTTTGCTATCAGATTGTGTTTGCTAAGATTGTCAAAGTATCATCAATAAAGTCTTACCTATGACCACCTAAACAAAGATAAAACCAGGAGATATCGTGGGTAAGGATTCAGGAGCCCCTAATCTTTCACAAAAACTACAGGCAATTAAAGCGTGGTGAGATCAGTAGAAATAGTATTATTTTTTATTACACGACACTAATTGCTTATCCAAAACCAAATGGAAATTCCTGAGAAAAGTATATACACCAATAAAATTATATGCATATATATAATAAGTATATAATATAAAATTATGTAATATATATTTGTATATATAAATTTAGTAACTGTAAAATGAGTCCATAGATTTGAAAAAGAGCAAGTAATACAATAGGAAGAAATTTCCAACAAAGGAATAAAAGGAAAATTATATAATCATAGATTATAGTATAATCTATAATGTATAAAAGGGAAAGAAATTATAAGTAAAAAAGATTAATCACAATTGTATGCTACTGTGTCCAGCTTTTCATTCTGAAGACCCAAACACAGAAATTCACATGACCACAAGTACTTTATGGATTGATCTATCTCTGTAGAATACCTTATTCTTTGAGACAGAGACTCTCCCTGAGTTTGGAACTTCTTAATGGACTAATATGGCTAGAGTGACCTTCAAGTATATACCTGCTTCTTCCCTTCACTTTGGTTACAGAAGTATACTAAGAATCTGGGCCCCTTCTTAGTTACTGGGTATATGAACTTGGATTCTCATGTTTCAGTAGCAGACATTTTAGTTTGTCTTATCTTTTGTCCCTGCTCATATTTTTTATTTTCTTTGCTTTTAATCCCTGTCTTAGATTAGGTAAGATAGTATAAATCAAATCAACATCTTTTTCCAACAAGATATTGCATATTTTTAGTCTTCAGTTAAAAGTCATTCTATACTTTAAAATATATATCTTAACATGCCAGACTTATTTTAAATAAAATTTTGTCATTTACTGTCTATTTTAAATAAAATTTTGTCATTTACTCTCTAGTTTAACATTTTGCTTCAAGAGATTTCTATTTTCCTTCCATTCATTTACTCATATGATACTGTGGTTCAGCATATGTTTTTATTACCTAGCGTCTTTTGTTTGTTGAGTAAAGCTCTCAGTGTTTCCTAGGCTAGTCTTGAGCTCATTATGTGGCAGAGGTTGGCCTTTAGCTTTATATCTTCTTGCTTCAACCCCCGCCCCAAGAATACTAACTATATTTTGCACCACCACGACTTCTGCAGTGATTTGGCTAAAACTAGGGGTTTTCTACAGGTAACCAAGCACTGTTCTGTTGTGCTCTATCTACAGCCTGCAGACCAGCTTCTAACCTGTGAGGTTCAATGCTGTGAGCAAATATCAGGATCCTAGAACAATGAGGTATTTCAAATAGTAATCAAACTGTAAGTAAAAATCAATCATAATATCTTGCCAGCATCTCATCACTCAGCTTTACATGGTGTCACTAGAATCAGTCCTGGTATACAACAGAGAATGAGGTTTTATGTTGGTGTTCCCACCAACCCTACCATTACTTGATTTATTTCTATTTTATTAATTATTTGCCATATTTTCTTAAGTCTTAGCATGTCTGCCAAAATTCTATTGAGTATCATAACATTTTGAATTTTATATAATGTCTTCAGGTTATAGTGTTGTTAGGTCTTTAGTGTATTTTATATTCTGCAGTCATTATGAAACTTTAAAATAATTAATATAATTTTTGTGTGTGTGTGTATGTTGTCTGTCTGGCTGTTTGATTATGCATACAATTTCTTAGTTGGAGTTTCTACTGTTTCAACAAAACACCATGACCAAATGGCAAGCAGAAGAGGAAAGTATTTGTTGGATTTACACTTCCATATCCTGTTCATCCCTGAAGGAAGTTAGGACGGGAAGTCCAACAGGGTAGGAACCTAGAGTCAGTACCTGATGCAGAGGCTATAGACAGGTGAAGCTTACAGTCTTTCTCAGTCTGCTTTCATATAGAACAACGGAACCCACTCAAGTATGGAACCACCTACTAAGGGCTGGGCCCTCCCCTATAAGTCACTAATAAGAAAATGCCCTACAGGGTTGTCTACAGACAGGTCTTATATAGGCATTTTATAAATCGAAGCCTCATTTTCTCTGATGACTCTAATTTGTGTCAAGTTGACATTAAACTAGCCAGTAAACCTTGAGACTCACATAGAAGTCAGAGTTCAATTCTATGAAATTAATTTTCTCTGTCTATTATGTTGTTTCAAGGGATCAAACTCAACCTAAGCAATCTTGACCATCAGGATGGCTCTAAAATATAACACTTAATCATGATCGTCAGAAACAGCATTTATTCTTGGATTAGTGACTAGGTCACATTTTCATGTCCCTTCTAAATTTTCTAGGCAGTGTTACATTTAATTATAGAGAAGGCCCTAATCTGATAAGGGCAAAAGCAGTTTCCAGGGGTTTGTGCGCTCTGGAATTGTAAGCTCCTATACTGCATGTCTGTGGAGACCTACCCTTTATATCGGAGGCTATGTATTCAAGAATGGTTAAAAGAAACAGCTATTTTGAGAATTGAATATGTTCCGCTATTCTGAGCTCTATCCCACCACCTCAGGCTATATCTCTGAACTTGAACTGTGTGTTCTCAGTTTAGTAAGGCTGCATAGCTCTATTGATCATATTTCCTGTTCTGAGCTAAGAATGTTACTCATGGATAAGCAAAATTTCACCTCATGCTCTCTCATGAATCACTCCCTTCTGCTTCTGGCTATTTAATATTTGAAAATGATTGTTAAATATATTGTATCGAGTCTCCTACATGTTTTAAATGTGATGCCATTTTTCCATCTTTGTCAAGGAAAAATACTATTAATATTATTTCAATAACTTTTTATTAGATTGTAAAAAAAGGTAAAAGTTGTATTAAAGTTTGGTTTGCTATTTCAATGTCAAAATTTAAAAAAATATCAATCTAATGTATTCATGAAAAAAACTAAACTGTGTTTTCTTAAACAATTATCTTTTGTTTCTTTTTTTAAAGATTTATTTATTTATTATATGTATGTACACTGTAGCTGTCTTCAGACGCACTAGAAGAGGGCATCAGATCTCATTACAGGTGGTTGTGAGCCACCATGTGGTTGCTGCTATTTGAACTCATGACCTTCCGAAGAGCAGTCGGTGCTCTTCCCTGCTGAGCCATCTCACCAGCCCTGATAATTTCTTTATTTATTATTTGTCTGTAGTAGTTTTGACAATCAAAACCACAATATACTTATCTAGGCAGGAGCTATCTCATTGAGTTTTGTCATCAGGCACTCATTTTTTTTTAAATACAGTCATCATTAAATTTTATCTATTAATATATGCAAACACATCATTGTAGACATACATTTGTAAGTTCATATTTAGTTCTGTTATAATTATTATATTAATCAATATGTAACCACAATATTTAGAAAAAATATTCACCTACAGGTACTAAATTTTTGATTTACTTTATCCTATAAAGTATTATTATTATTATATCATAAATTACATTAGGTTGATTATATAATTTTGTTACATATTATATATAATTATAAACTATATATATTATTCAATTTTCACTTATAATTTTCTAATTTTATATATAATCTCCTATTAGTAAAATATTGTAGCAAACTGAAAAAATTTTATCCTTTAAAATTATAAATTGAGCCAGGCAGTAGTAGCACATGCCTTTGATCCCAGCACTTGGGAGGCAGAGTCAGGCGGATTTCTGAGTCCGAGGACAGCCTGGTCTACAGAGTGAGTTCCAGGACAGCCAGAGCTACACAGAGAAACTCTGTCTCGAAAAAAAAATTATAAATTGAAAATTCTAGAATGCTGAATGAGATATTGTGCATATATACACTGTATGTAAAATATGCAATAATATATGCTCATTCAAAAGAAAAATCTTATACTTAAAACATCTAAGGTTTAATGAACAGCATAAAACTGATGCTTGCTAACACAAAGTACAATTACTCAAAAAGCATATTTTCAAAATTTTCAAGTGTTTTTGAAGTACTTGATAAAGCAGATTTGTTTGGTTAAATATAGTTTTTATTAATACATAATTGTGATAAATATGTTCTGTGAATAAAGTTGTTCTACATGTGAATCACTGTGGGGAGAAAACAATAAAATCCTATGTTTGCGTACTATCTTATAATTCTTCTCATCTTGTGAATTGAAGTTTAATTAAAAAATGCTAAAAGAAATTGGATTATTTAATGAAAAAAGCCTTTTAGCATTTATTTTCATTAAACTACATACTCATGTGTTGTTGGGTGGTGCTTTATTTCGTTTTTGTTATTGTTTTTGGAGAGGAAAGAGATAATTTCATCTATATCTTAAAGTACGTTATGAATGGTAGTCGGGACAGGAAATCCAACATGAACTTGGAGCACCCATAGAAGAAGAGGTTATGAAGGAATAGAATTACTATCTTGTACAGACTGATGTCTTATTCCAACTGCCCTGGGGCAACACTTGCAATAGTGAATCATCAGTCAAGAAAACACTCAATAATCTTTTGCCTACTAGACAATCTGATGGAGACATTTTCTCAACTGAAGTTTCTTTTTTCAGTGTGACTCCTGTTAAATTATATTTGATAAAAAAAAAAAACAAAGAAAGAACAAAAGAAAGAGAGAAGGAAGGAAGGAAGGAAGGAAGGAAGGAAGGAAGGAAGGAAGGAAGGAAGGACGGAAAGATTTTCTCAAAGAACCAGCTCCTGGTTTTGTTGATTCTTTGTATAGTTCTTTTTGTTTCTATTGGTTGATTTCACTCCTGAGTTTGAATATTTTCTGCCATCTACTCCTCTTGGGGGTATTTGCTTCTTTTTGTTCTAGAGCTTTCAGGTGTGCTGTCGAGTTGCTAGTGTAAGCTCTTTCCAGTTTCTTTTTGGAGGTAGTTAGAGCTATGAGTTTTCCTTTTAGGACTGCTTTCATTGTGTCACATAACTTTGGGTATGATATGTCTTCATTTTCATTAAATTCTAAAAAGTCTTTAATTTCTTTCTTTGTTTCTTCCTTGACCAAGTTATCATAGAGGTGAGCATTGTTCAGTTTCCATGTGTATGTGTGTTTTTCATTGTTTTTGTTGGAATTTAAGACTAGCCTTTGACTGTGGTGACCTGATAGGGTGCATGGGATTATTTCAATCTTCTTGTATCTGTTGAGGCTTGTTTTGTGGCCACTTATAAGTTCAATTTTTAGAAAGAACCATGAGGTGCAGAGAAGAAACTGTATTCTTTTGCTTTAGGATGAAATATCCTATAAATATCTGTTAGATTCATTTGTTTCATAACTTCTGTGAGTTTCACTGTGCCTCTGTTTAGTTTCTGTTTCTATGATTTGTCCATTGCTGAGAGTGGGGTGTTAAAGTCTCCCACTATTATTATGTTCGGTGCAATGTGGGCTTTGAGCTGTAGTAAAGTTTACTTTATAAATGTGGGTACCCTTGCATTTGGAGCATACATGTTCAGAACTGAGAGTTCATCTTGGTAGATTTTTCCTTTGACCAGTATGAAGTGTCCTTTCTTGTCCTTTTTAATAACTTTTGTTTGAAAGTCAATTTTATTTGATATTAGAATAAAATATCCAGCTTGCTTCTTGGGACCATTTGCTTGGAAAATTATATTCCAATCTCTTACTCTGAGGTAGTTTTTGTATTTGTCACTGAGGTATGTTTTCTGTATGCAGCAAAATGCTGGATCCTGTTTATGTAGCCAGTCTGTTAGTCTAGTATTTTTATCAGGGAATTCAGTCTATTGATGTTAAGAGATGTTAAGGAAAAGTGATTGTTAATCCCTGTTATTTTTGTTGTTAGAGGTTTCATTATGTTTGTGTGCCTATCTTTTTGATTTGTTGAAAGATTACCTTCTTGCATTTTCTAGGGTATAAGTTACCCTCTTTGTGTTGGCATTTTCCATTATTATCCTTTGTAGGGATGGATTTGTGTAAAGATATTGTGTAAATTTGGTTTTGTCATGGAATATCTTGGTTTCTCCATCTATGGTAATTGAAAGATTTGCTGGGTATAGTAGCCTGGGCTGGCATTTGTGTTCTCTTAGGGTCTGTGACATCTGCCCAGGATCTTCTAGCTTTCATAGTCCTTGGTGAGAATTCTGGTGTAATTCTGATAGGTCTGCCTTTATATGTTACTTGAATTTTTTCCCTTACTGCTTTTTTTTTTTTGATTTGGTGTTTTGACTGTCATATGACAGAAGTAATTTATTTTCTGTTACATTCCATTCTATTTGCAATTCTGTACATTTCCTGTTTATCTTTTTTTTTTTTTAACTATAGTAGAACATGGCTTATATTGCTCTATGCCTATGCTTCTGTTTTCTTTCTGGTACAGTTTTACAAGAAGTAAGTCCTTCTTTACCTATGTTTTAGTCCTTCTTCACAGATTCCAAAATTTCAGTTAAGAACCATCCTCTCACAAACCACAACTCACTTTTTTGCTCTAAACAAGTGGCTTTTGCTTTTATTTTATGAACAGATTCTTGAACTATCCATTGAATATGGATGTGAGATTTGCATATATGTGTGAATATCAAGCACTCTTTACTTCCTTGGATTTGTTTTCAGTAGTTTACTAACTTCTCTGAATCTACTCTATTATTGGTCTCTTGTAATAGAAGTCATTTGCAAATACATACCAATTAATTTTTATGAATCAGATTTGAAGTACAAAGCAACTTTGCTGGTATGAAATGGGTACTCATATCACTGACATTAAACTGGCTACTTTGAAAAGTGGTGAGAACTTGCATGATTTTTCTGAGAGAAGTGATAATGAAAGTACTATGTCTCTAATGTATTAATGTTGATAAATAATAGTTTGGAAACTATTTAATATTTGGCTGTGATTAGTTCTTGTCTACAAATATAATCAAAGAACATATTTATTTGTTGACATAGACTCTAAAATTAGTATAGTTTAGTTAAGATATTATTTTTGGTTTTAATAAAATAAAATTTTTAATTATCAGCCAAAACCACTCTCAGAAGCCCATGGAACCATCTACAAAATAGAGCATATATTGGGATATAAAGAAAATTTCAACAAATATAAGAAGATTGTTTAACATATTATATTCATTCTGCCCACAAAGGAATAAAACTTGATATTTCAGCAATATAAGCATGGAAATTACAAATCTTATGGAGATTAAAGAACATTCTGTTGAATGATGAGTAGGTCATTGAAGAAGTCAAAAAGAAAATTATAAAAGAACAATTCTAGAATAGCATGAAAATAACACATACACATGAACTTGTTTAGACCCATGCTGGCCCTGTGTTTCCTGCTTCTATCTCTGTGAGCTCATATGCATCATGGTTAGTTGATTCAAAGAGGCTATGTTCCTGGTCTCCTTCATCTCTTCTAACTCTTACACGTCTGCCTCCTCTTCAGCAGGATTTTCTAAGCTCTGAGGGAAGGAATTTGAGGGAAACTTTTAATTTAGTTTCTTTCTCCACATAATATTTGATTTGGAGAATCTGCACCTGTTTCATATGCTGCCAGTAGAAGGCTCTCTGACAATGAATGGCTAAGGCACTGCTCTATAGTAAAGCAGAATATCATTAGGAATAATTTTTTTGATTTTTTTATTGTTTAGACCAGTTATATTTGGTTTTACTCTTGTTCTCTGGGCTAGCTGGTCTGTTTTTTGGTTTTCCAAGCAGTGATAGGTATGCATTTCATCTCTTTCAGGGGAATTTAATCAGATATTGATTGGCTACTCCCTCAAGTTATGTGCCTCCATTACACTAGTATATTTTGAAGACAGGACCGATTGTAGGTCACAGGTTTGTCGTTGTATTGTTGGCCACCTTTTTCTTTCAGTAGCTTGCAGAGTACCCTCCCCAAAATGAGACTAGAATATAGGAGTTTAGATTCTATGTATGCACCAGCTCAACCTCTCCATGAGTAGTGTGAATGTTGTCCTCATCAATAGGGCCCTGTTGTCACCTTGCTGATAGGAACCCTTTGCCTGAACATCAGCCTAGATTGCTTGGGATTTCCATGAGAACCTCTTGTCCCAAAACTCAACTGAATGCAGCTCATTCCACTTGAAATCTTTCCTAGCTACAAGGAATGGCCAGTGGACACTCTATATCCCCCATTAGTAGGAGTTCTCATTAGGATCGCCTCCATGGATTCCAGGAAATTTTCTTTGCACTAGGTTTCAACCCACCCCACAAATACTCCTCAATTAGTGCCCTCATAGTCTCCTTCCATCCCATCTATTTTTCTACCTAATTGTTCATATTCCCATACCTAGCACCTCTGGTCCAACCACTAAACCTATTTTTCTTTCCCTTTCCAGGGAGATACATGGGTGCTTTCTAGACCCCTCCTCTTTAGTTAACTTCTCTGGATCTCTTGGTTATCATTCACTTATTTTTGAGGGGGGGTTAATATAAATGCACTGGTTGAATATGGATGAACAAAATTAATATTATTTCTTTTTCTTTTATTAGACATTTTTTATTTACATTTCAAATGTTATCCCCATTCTCGGTTTCTCCTCCAAAATCACCCTATCCCCTATCCCCTTCCACTGCTCACCAACCCATGCACTCCTACTTTCTGGTTCTGGCATTCCCCTAAACTGGGGCATTGAGCCTTCACAGGACCAAGGGCCTCTCTTCCCATCTATGACTGACAAGGCTATCCTCTGCTACATATATGGCTGGAGCCATGGGACCCTCCATGTGTATTCTTTGGTTGGTGGCTTAGTCCCTGGGAGCTCTGGTGGTACTGATTGGTTCATATTGTTGTTCCTACTATGGGGCTACAAACCCCTTCACCTCCTTGTATCCTTTCTCTTGTTTCTCCATTGGTGACTCTGTGCTCAGTCCAATGGTTGGCTGTGAGCATCCACCCCTCTATTTGTCAGACACTTGCAGAGCCTCTCAGGAGACACCTATATCAGGCTTCTGTCAGTAAGCACTTGTTAGCATCCACAATGGTGTCTGTGTTTGGTAACTGTATATGGGATGGAACCCCATGTGGGGCAGTTTCTTGATGGTCTGTGTACCACACTTAGGTCTCTGATCCATACTTTGTCTCTGTATCTCCTCCCATGGGTATTTTGTTCTCCTTTCTAAGAAGAACTGAAGGATCCACACTTTGATCCTACTTCTTCTTGAGCTTCATGTGGTCTGTGAATTTATATTGGGTATTATGAGTTTCTAGGCTAATATCCACTTATCAGTAAGTGCATGCCATGTGAATTCTTTTGTGATTGGGTCACCTCACTCAGGATCTTTTCTAGTTCCATATTCACTTATAAGTGAATAGATGCCTTATTTTCCTTTCTTAGTATGGCTTATTCAGTCAGGACTACTTGTAGTTGCACCTATTTGCCTGCAAATTCAATCATGTCATTATTTTTAACAGCTGAGCAACAGTTCCTTGTATAAATGTACTATGTTTTTGTTATCTGTTCTTTATTGAGGGACATCTAAGTTGTTCCCAGTTTCTGGATATTATGAACAAAGCTACAATGAACACGATTGTATCTTGTATCCTTGTGGGTTATTTTGGTAGGAAGGAGTATCCTGTTGTATGTGCCCAAGAAAGTAGCAGGGTCTTGATGTAAATCAATCTCAAATTTTCTGTGGAAATCCATATTGTGTCTGTGCTATTAGTTTTCTATTCAGAAACATATTGCCTCTGCCAATGTACCCAATGCTATTCTGTACTTTCTCTTATAAATGGCTCATTGTATCTAGTTTTACATTGAGGTCTTCGATCCACTTGGAGTTGAGTTTTGTACAGAGTGATAAATATGGATTCATTTGAATTCTTCTATAAGCAAACATTCAATTTGACCAATACCATTTGTTGACAGTGCTTTCCATTTTCCAGTGTACATTCATGGCTTCTTTATTAAAAAATATTGTGTCCATATGTATTTGTATTTATATGTAGGTCTTCAATTTGATTCCATTGATCAGTTGGTCTATTTTATGCCATTTCCAAGCTGTTTTTATTACTGCGGCTCTGTGGTACTGAGATGCAAAGTCTTTTAAGTTCAGACTCCATTTTAGAGAACCTTACCTAAGCTTGAGCTCAGGTAAACTAACAGGCTGGTACCTAACATCAGTTTCCAAGATGCCTACCAACAAAACCTGAGCCTACCTCCATTCTCTAGGCTAATCACCAACAAGACTAATGTTTCCAGATTACACCCTCAGCAAGATCACTGTCTCCAGGTTATTCCCCTTATAAACCTGCACGACAGGTTAAAAGCCCACCCTTTGCCTAATGACCACCAATGCAGGGGGGAGCAGAGGTTAAGTTTATGATATGACTCCCAGCACCAGCCAATTATGTTAAAGGCCACAGTAGCTTTTCAATTAGATGCTTGCACAAGAACTGCCTGCTTGCTGCTTACTATAAAGCCTTGCCCCATAGACATTCAGGCTCCCTAACCATCAAAACCATCCTATGTTATGTATGTTGGTGTGTTGTGGAAGCCTGAACTAGCTCAAATAGAATAAAGACCCTGCTGTGAGTTGCATCAGATCAGCTCCTGTCTGGTTTTTTTTTGGGGAGGTGGGGTGGGGGTGAGAACAGTGGTGAGGGGAATCACTAACATTTCCCTGCCACTACAGTACAATTTGAAATCAGAAGTGTGTATGTTTCCTATAGTTATGTTGCTCAGATTTCATTTTTCTGTGTGAAGTTGAGAATTTTTCTTTTAAGGTCTGTAAAGAATTATATTGGGATTTTGATGGGGATTACATTGATTCTGTAGATTGCTTTAGCCATTTTTGCTATATTAGTATTGTTGATTTGTGAGCATGGGAGATCTTTTCATCTTCTGAAATAGTCATCAATTTCTCCAAAGACTTGAAATTTTTAGATAAGCGAAGTCTTCATCCTTCATTAAAGATATGTCTCTAGAGCTTATGGTTTAAGCAGTCTTTATTTTACATCCCTCCTTCCCCTTTCTTTTTTGTTTGGTTTCTTTGTTTGTTTGTTTGATACCATGAGTGCTGGATAGTTTTATATCAATGTCACACCACTAAGTAACATCATCTGAGAGAAGGGAATCTTAAGAAAAAAAAATAACTCCATAAAATCAGGCTATAGAAAAGCCTGTAGTGTGTTTTCTTTTTTTATTATTTTAAAATTTAATTAATTATTTTATTTACTTACATTCCAAATGATAACCCCCTCCTGGTCCCCATCCTACTGTGCTTCACTCCATCTCCTCTCCCCTTTGCCTCTGAGAGGGTGTTCCCCCACACATCCACTCTCCACTCCCACCCACCTTAGGCCTCCGCATTTCCTGGGGAATAAAATCTCTACACATTAGATTCATTCTCTCTCACTGAGGCTAAACAAGGCAGTCCTACATATGTGTTGGAGGCCATGAACTAGCCCATGTATGCTCTTTGGTTAGTGGCTTAGCTTCTGGGAACTTCCAGAGGTCTGGTTTAGTTGATACTGTTGGTCTTCCTATGTAGTGTCCATCTCCATCCTCTTCAGCTCCTTTAATCCTTCCCTTAACTCTTGCAAAGGTGTCCCTGACCTCAGTCCAATGTTTTGCTCTAAGTATCTGTTCCTGTATCAGTCAGCTGCTGGTAGAGCCTCTCAGAGGACAGCCGTGTTTCTGTCTACAAGTATAATATAGCACGAGTAATAGTGTCAGGGGTTGGTTCCCACCCATGCAATGGATTCCAAGTTGGGCAGGTCACTATTTGCATTTTCTAATTTAGAGAGTGATGGAGATGGGGCCCAGACTATTGTGTATGGTACCATTCCTGCCTGGTGTTCCTGTATCCTGAGAAAGCAAGATGAGCAAGCCATGATGAATAAGCTAGTAAGCAGTGCCCATCCTTATCCTCTTCATCAGGTTCTGTCTCCAGGTTCCTTACCTATTTTAATTCCTTTCCTAACTCCCTGTGATAATACACAGTTCTATGGAAGTGTTAGTCAAGTAAACCCCCTTCTTGCCATGTTGCTTTGGTTGTAGTGTTTGTCATAGAAATATAAATTCTAACTAAGATGCAGGGTCTCACTGTGTTGCCCTGGCTGTCCTGAATATATCTATACTGACCAGTTTGTCCTAAAACTCATATATATCTACCTGTACAAGACTCCTGTGTATATAGATTAAAGTTGTGTATAAGCTTTATCCTATGAATCTGCATACTTTAACTTGAGAGTTAAGGCTATTTTCAATTAGTGCTCATATTGAGTTATAGCAGATCTCTCAATTTTGAGTTTTGTTAGTTTCTTTCTTTGTTGATTCTTTGTTCTTCATTATTTATTCATCGCAGAGGTTTGCTAGCTTGCTAAATTGAAATGATGATTCATTCCTGTTCTCATCTACTTATGTATTTCTCATGAGATTTAATCTTTTTTAAGCTCTCATAATTGGGAATGGCTATATCCCCCATTGGTGCAGGATTCCTCTAGGCATCTACTGCAATGCTGAGTTACTGTTTAAAAATTACTTTCATCCCTGCTTATCTTAGTATTTATCTCTCCATAGATTTGAAGGGATCACTTTTCTGAATATTACTATATACTTTATAAATTACTTACTTTCTTGGCTTGAATACCATTATTCTGTTTCTCTGGATTTTAGGATTCCTGTTACATTTTCATTTTTAAGTGATTGGTGATTTTTTGTTTTGAAACTTCATACACACACACACACATACACATACACACACATATATATAATTCTGTAACCAGTATAACTATTTTTATATAATAGAAAACAGTTTTTTTAGACTATGTAAATGTTACCTCTAGGTTTTTATCACCCGAATTTATGATTTTGGTCTTTGCCCCTTGCCTTTAACCAATCCCAAAGAGATGATATGTGGGCTATATTCACAACTTTAAAGTGAGCTGCAGGAATATTACCAAGTGCATGACTTTTTGACCAAAGCCAGAAAATCACTTTCCTCAATGACATACAGCAAACTATCACTGGATGCAAAATCTGTGGTTTTCCTGCTGTTTTTCATCAGTTGGACCCCGGCATATTTCTTGTATTACTGTGCTAGTTTTGGGAATAGACAGCATGACCAGGGCAAACTCTTACAAAAAAAGGATTTAATGCGGGCTTTCTTTCTGTTTCAGAGATTTAGTACAATATTATCATGGAGGGAAGCATGGTGATGTAGCTGAGAGTTCTACATCCAGATCTGTAGACAGCAGGAAGAGGAAAACTCCAAGTTTGGTGGGTTTGGCAAGTTTCACATGAGCTTCAGAAACCTTAGAACACACCCCCAGTAATACAGGACCTCAAATAAAGCTTCACCTACTTCTATAACGAAATATATCCTATTCCCTATCAAATACTGTTGTTTTCTGATGACTAGGCATTCAAATATGTGAGCCTATGAGAATCACTCTCATTCAAACTACCATACTTCTGAACTAGAAAAATAAATGGCTATTTTACTTTGACCATTTTATATTGCAGTACAAGTCTCTGTGCATGAGGTACCTACTCCATTCCTTCTTCTGTTGTTGGTGATATCTATGCCTTTCAACATACATTTATTTAAATATTTCTTCATTTAGTTCTTGAGATAGGGTCTTCTTATACAAGTTAGTTTTGTTGTCAATGTATGAATCCTTCCTGCCTCTGCCTCTTTGGTATAGATACTACAGATATGTGCAGCAGCACCATAAAAATTAAAATCTTCAGCTAACCCGAATTCTAAGAGAAAACTTGACTTAAGCTCTATATCCCATCATATTTTGAATGACCAGTTGTTTTTCATTATGTTGATACTTACAAATGTTTTGTAGATAAACATACCTGCAACAGAAAAACACATGTCATCACACACACACACACATTCACACACTTGCAGCTGAAAATTTATAAGAACCACTAATATTTGCAAAATGGAATCCATCAAACTGCATTCTAAATACATGTCTTTCAGAATAGTGCTGCTGTCAGTCCTCAAAAAAAAACTTCCTTGTGCAGTGGAATAGAGTTTATATAGAGACTAAAACTGTTCAAAGTTGAGAGAATGAAATTGCATTACTCAGTCATAGATTGAGCATACGTATTCCTATAACCACACAGATGCCCTGGATACATTGTTGAAGAAAGCAAAGAGGGGTTGTAATTAGTGAAACCATATCTTTTAATAGGAGAGAGAGTTAGTTTTCCTTAGTAATGTAGCTCATGGGAGTTTGATGCTGGAACAGTGGATGATCTAACACGCTTATGGATACAGGCTGCACTAACAAGACTCAGTGATTTATAAAATAATTTTTAAAAAAAGAGGACATGAATATGGAAGGAAGTGCTAGGAGGAATTGGCATGGGTGCTGGGTTGGTTAATGGTGGTATGTGTAATCTGATTACATTTTATACAAGTACAGAATTCAGAAAGTATAAATAGGTCTCTCTCTCTCTCTGTGTGGGCTCTCTCTCTCTGTGTGTACTCTCTCTCTCTCTCTCTCTCTCTGTGTGTGTGTGTGTGTTGTGTCTATGCAGGATGGGGTGCATGCTAAATTATAAGACATTTCTCAGGAATGTACTTGCTTTTTCTACCTGGTTTTCAAGGGATTGATATCAAGTCCTAGGACTGTGTGAGAAGTACTTCCAATAACTGGGTTATTTAATTTAAATTCTAACATATTCCTAAATGCTTAATCAACTCACATTCATTAATAAGAAACATGTAAAAATATTGCAATGATATTTATAATTTATACACACCTTTACAATAAAATAATTTATTATGGATATTTTCATTTCATTATATGTATATTTTGTAGGTGCAGGGAACCTTATACCTTAAGTTTTATGAGTAAGTGAGTCTAACATAAAGGATATGTAACTCGATAGCATGTTCCTTTTGGCTAGAAAACTGCAATAGTCATGGAAATGTGAAATATGAAAAGCTGAACAATTTACTGTTACATGGAAGAAAAGCAAATCTTCCCAATAAATTCTAATTCATAAACAGAAGACAGCTTACAAAACTTTAGTGTTTTGTAGGAAGATATTGTTAGCATACTGTTAACATTTACAATTAAAAGCACCTATTGCCTGAAGGTTCCTGGAAGTGACTACATTTTATGTTAGTGCCCACGTGGTACTCATTTACTGAAGCTTCTTCTTAGGGACCTATGTTTGCAGTTCCCTCACTGTGAGCACAATGATAGTAAATCATTCCAGCATACACAATGCAAACTGGATGCAAAGAAAGAACTCTTGCATATGCAGTTTCACTCTGATTCAAAGGTTTTAAATCTATTTATTTTTCAGCTGTGATCTAAATGATGAATTTCAAGCAAATCTCTCAACTGTGATTTCACTGAATGATGAAAACTCATCTTTGGAGGAATTCATGATTTATCTAGCTTAGCACCAAATAATATTTTGTAGGAGCTTGGGAATTAATCATTTTAGGGGAGAAATTTTTGGATAAAATATATACGTCCTTTCTTCCATACTACCCCGAGGCAAACTCTCATTGCTAGCCATTATTCACTGTTGTGAACAGGTGCCTCCCAGCTATGAGCACCTATCACAACATTGGCCATCGAAATGATTAGCATTCAATGACTGTTGACTAAATGCGATGTGAGCAGTCTGACTTAATCTAGGGTGTGGAGGGACACATGAAATATATTCTTTCACCTGGATGGCAGGAATATATCACCTTAGGCTATTTTATGATAGTCGGATAAGCGCCTGCATTTTTAACTTTCAAAGTTAGGTAAGTATGTCCTAGAATATGTGACTCTTTTACATTCACAGTTAATGTGACTCACATAACTAAAACGCTCAACTTTTAAGTAGGTTTGATATATTTTTTCCCTTTTGTTCATTTTCTTTGCTCATACAATATATCTCGATTTCAGTTTTCCTTCCTTTCACGCCTTCAAATTCCTCTCTACCTTTTCTTCTCTCTGGATCCACTACTTTTCTGCCTCTCATTAGAAAAAGAATAAGCCAAACTGTCATATCAATTTTGGACATGGTAACCCAACAGGAGAAAAAATGTCTCAGAAGCAGGCATGAGGGTTAGAGACTTCCTCATGTTCATAGCCCAGAGTTTGATTAAAAAGTTAATAGCTACAATATATATGTTGAGAATCTGGTACAGACCCTTTCTTATCTGCTTGGTGTTTCAGACTCTGTGAACTCATATGCTCCTTCCTTAGTTGATTAAGATGGCCTTGCTCTAATGATGTCCTCCATCCCTTATGACCCTTAAAATCTATATACCTCCTCTTACATGGAGCTCCCTGAGCTCTGAGACAAAGGGTTTAAAAGAGACTTCCAATTAGATGTGCTCTCTACATAATGTTTGGCTGTTGGTCTATGTATCTATTCCCATCTGGTGCTGGAGGAAGTCTCCCTGATGAAAGTAGAATAAGGCATTGATCTATAAGTATAGCATAATATTGCTAGGGATAATTCCATGTTATTTATCTTTCCTTCCTTCCTTCTTCCTTCCTTCTTCCTTCCTTCTTCCTTCCTTCCTTCCTTCCTTCCTTCCTTCCTTCCTTCCTTCCTTCTCTCTCTCTCTTCTTTCTTTCTTTCTTTCTTTCTTTCTTTCTTTCTTTCTTTCTTTCTTTCTTTCTTTCTTTCTTTCAGATCAGTAGTGTTTGGTCTTACACTAGGTTTCTGGCTATTTAATCTCTGGTTCTTGATTAGCCAATCAGTGTCAAATTCAGGTTCCTTCTAGTGGAGGGGGCCTTGAAACAAATCAGACATTGCTTGACTACTCCTATAGGTTCTGGGACAACATTACCCTAGCATATTTTGCCTGCAGGGCAGGTTGTAATTCAAATAACTTTTTGAAAAACATTTATTTATTTATTTATTTACACTCCAGATTTTATTCCCCTCACTCTCCACCCTCCAACTGTTGCACATCCTATACCTCAGGTTTTGGGCCAACATTGCCCTAGCATATTTTGTATGCAGGGCAGGCTATAGTTCAAATAGCTTTTAAAGAAAAAAAAACATTTATTTATTTATTTACACCCCAGTTTTTATTCCCCTCCTGGTCCACCCTCGACTGTTCCACATCCCAAACATCCTTCCTGCTCCCTGTCTCCACAAGGATGTCCCCACCCCTCAACCCCCACCCACCAGACCTCTAAACTCCCTGGGACCTCCAGTCTCTTGAGGGTTAGTTGCATCTTCTTTGACTGAACCCAGATCCGGCAGTCCTCTGCTGTATGTCTGTTAGGGGCCTCGTATCAGCTGGTATATGTTGCCTGCTTGGTGTTACAGTGTTTGAGACTGAGGTGGTCCAGTTTAATTGAGACAGCTGGCCCTCCTACAGGGTCACCTTCCTCCTCAGCTTCTTCCAGCTTTTCTCTAATTCAACCACAGGGGTCAGCAGCTTCTGTCTCTTGGTTGGGTACAAATATCTGCATCTGACCCTCAGCTACTTGTTGGGTCTTTCGGAGGGCAGTCATAGTGTCAGACTTTGGGGTCTCCCCATGAGCTGGGTCCCACTTTGGGACTGTTGCTTAACCTTCTTTTCCTCAGGATCCTCTCCATTTCCATCCCTGTAGTTCTTTCAAACAGTAACAATTGTGGGTCAGAGTTTTGACTGTCAGATGGCAACCCCACTCCTCACTTGATGTCTTGTCTTCCTTCTGGAGGTGGACTCTGTAAGTTCCCTCTCCCTACTATAGAGCATTTCATCTATGGTCCCTTCCTTTGAGTCCTGAGAGTCTCTTACCTGCCAGGTCCCTCCCTCCCTTTCCCATGGGGATTGTTTTCTTCTCCCTCTCAACTGGGACTGAGGCATCCTCACTTGGGCCCTTTAACTTGTTGAACTTTTTGAGTTCTGTGAACTGTATCTTGGGTACTCATTATTATAATTATTATTATTATTATTATTATTATTATTATTATTATTATTATTATTATTATTGGCTAATATCCACTAATTAGTGAGTATCTACCATGCATGCCATTTTGGGTCTGAGTTACCTCACTCAGCATGATATTTTCTAGTTCCATCCATTTGCCTGCAAAACTCGGGATGTTCTAGTTCTTAGTATTCCATTGTGTAAATGAACCACATTTTCTGTAACCACTCTTCCGTCCTGGGATACCTGGGTTGTTTCCAGGTTGTGGCTGCTATGAACAAAGTGGAACATGTGCCCCTGTGGCATGGAAGGGCATCTTTTTGTATATTCCCAAGAGTAATATTACTGGTTCTTCAGGTAGATCTATTTCAAATTTTCTGAGGAACTTCCTGATTGATTTCCAGAATGTTTGTACCAGTTTGCAATACCACCAACAATGGAGGAGTGTTCCTTTTTCTCCACATCCTCACCAGCACGTGTTGTCACCTGAGGTTTTGATCTTAGCCATTCAGATTGTTGTAAGGTGGAAAATCAGGGTCATTTTAATTTGCATTTCTCTGATCACTAAGGTCCTTGAACATTTCTTTAGGTGCTTCTCAGCCATTAGATATTCTTCATTTGTGAAATCTGTTTAGTTTTAAACCACTTTTTTTTATTTTATTTATTTTTTTTTTTGGTGATTAGCTTCTCAAGTTATTTATATATTTTGGATATTATATGTGGGCTTTGTGAAGATTTCTTTTCCCAATCTGTAGGTTGCCAATTTGTCTTATTGACTATGTCCTTTGTCTTACAGAAGCTTTCCAGTTTCATGAGTCCCATTTATCAATTCTTGATCTTAGAGCATGAACCCTTGGAAATTTTCCCCTGTGCCAATGAGTTCAAGGCTCTTTCCCACTTTCTCTTCTATTAGATTCAGTGTATCGTGTATCTGGGTATTTGTTGAGGTCCTTGATCCACTTGGACTTGAGCTTTGTGTAAAGTGACAAATGTGGGTCTATTTTCAGTTTTCTACACACAGAGAGCCAGTTATACCAGTACCACTTATACAGAGCAATAGTGATAAAAAAAAAAAAATCATGGTATTGGTACAGAGACAGACAGGTTGATCAGCGGAATAGAATTGAAGACCCTGAAAGAAAACCACACACTTATGCACACTTGATCTTTGACAAAGAAGCCAAACATATATGATGAAAAAAAGAAGGCATCTTCAATAAATGGTGCTGGTCTAACTGACTGTCAACTATTTTATAGCTGATTTGTGTTCACATGTATCTATCCATAGTCTCTAGAGTAGTGTTCCACACTGGAGCAAAACAAAGGGATGAGGGCTCCTTGTAAAGACAAAGTCTACTTCTCTGTGTTCAATGACTCCAGTGGGTATTGTCCTTGGCAATGGAGCCTTGCTGTCAGTTTGTAGAGAGCAAGCTCCACACATAATATGCTTACCGAATATGTTCCTTGAAACATGATGCAGTTGGCCCAAGTATCTGTCAGTTTCATTTATTTTTTCAAAGCACCAGCTCTTAGGTTTGTTCATTCTTTGAGGAATCAATGAATTAATTGTTATTCTGAAATTTTTTATTAATTGACTTGCATTTTTTGTACTTGAAGCTTTTGGGACATGTTTTTGTATATTTATTGTTTTAAAAATAAAGTATCAGTGGAATTTTGTCACCAGTCTTGCTTTATTTCATGTTCTGAGTGATTTTTGTTTCTATATGTATGTATTTTTCGTAGCTAGTGGTAATTTTCTATTATGATCTTGTTGAAGATCTGGTCTAATGGCATCACTTTACGAATCTTCTTATTTATTTATTTATTTATTTATTTATTTATTTATTTATGTTTTTTGAGATAGGGTTTCTCTGTGTAGCCCTGGCTCTCCCAGAACTCACTTTGTAGACCAGGCTGGCCTCCAACTCAGAAATCTACCTGTCTCTGCCTCCCAAGTGCTGGAATTAAATGCATGTGCCACCACTGCCCAGTGCCTTAGGAATCTTCTTAAGCATCTATGATTAAAATTTGAATTTTTAGCTTTCTGTGTTTTGGCATTTTATACTATCCCTTAGTTTAATTCTTTTAAAACGATCATCAGGCCACATTGAATTCACTAGTTTAAAACCATAACAAAACTGGTTCATATTAGGAATTTACTATTAATAAGGAAAATACACATATTAGACTCAAACTGAATGTTTACTGAAAAATTTAGTTATTTATACATTTTCTAGGATTAAGAATTCTTTCCTTCATTAGAAGATTCATAATGTGCATGTGATGTGTGTGTGAAAAGTTTTTCAAATGATTTTCCAGAATCTACTAAAATAGGTATCTGTTTTCCCTTAATATTGTAAATATGTTGAATCACATTGATGCCTATTGAAACTGATAGCATATAGAATGGCATAGTAGTAGACTATATCAATACATCAGATTAGTTGATAGCAAAAAAAACAAAAACAAAAACAAAAACAAAAAACCCAAAACCAAAAACAAAAAACAGTTGAGTCTGCTCCTGAAGTGGATACTATTTTGAGCTACTATACTTATATACTATGCATACCCAATTTGAGCTACTTAAAATTAGAAATGATTTCCCCTGTATCCTTGGGGGTGAAGAATGGAGGTAATTATTAGGATAAATAGTAAAACAGCTTAAAATTTCTTATCAAATATCTTCCTTCATATATAATGTACTTCAAAAGAATTATAGTTAGTTAACTATGGTATAGACTGTTACTATTTAGGAACATAACAAAAATGCCACAGGAAATGTATATATACTATCTGTATATTGTGATAATTTTTAAAGCCAAGTATTTATATTTGTTTCTTTTCTTTATTTCCTAAATGAATCTTAGTTATAAAAAACAAACAGATTTCCTATGACTACTGAGCTTTGTGTTTTCAGCACATGGTTATTATTCCAGATTTTGAAAAGGTGAAAAGATTGGAGACTCTTCTGATGTGATGCAGGCTATCAATGAGATTCTTTATTTAAATCCACTCTGTAGCACATAGCAGCATTTGGGGGTAAGTCATGCCTTTAAAACCTGAGCCATTGCTACAGCCCAATATAAATTCATTTCAACTTTCAAAAAATTTCTGTACTTTTGTGTCCTTTTCATTTGTACTAGTACTCTGTCTGTATGCCTGAAGAAGAATATAAGATCTTTTCAGAAATGGTTATGTATCACTTTGTGTTGTTGAGAATTGAACTTAGGACACCTGTGTAAGCAGTAAGTGCTCTTGAGAGCTGAGACTTCTCAACAGCCTCCTTTCTATTTATTTCTCATTTCTAGGCTGAACCAAAATCTCCCCTTACAGAAATTTTCATTTTTGCCTCCTATGTGATAAATCACTATTTTAAAAAGTCTTTTACAACTTTGTATATCATAAAACATAAGCTACCATTTTTAAGCAAATCGATTCATGTAAAACTGATAGAGAGGTATTTTTATTCTTTTAATTCAGTAAAATGAAGATTAAAGTTATACGTTGATTAATCACCATCTTAGTTCAATAAATAAGCACATACATGTGCATATATATATGATTAAACTTTGTATATGTGTTTGTTTCTGTCTGTATTTGGGTATGTGGACATTTTTACAGAGATCTGAGGTATCAGATTTGTTTTCAACTGAAGTAACAGATTGTTGTAATTCTCCTACAATAGGTTCCGGGTAGCTAAAACTGGACCTTCTATAAGAATATTATGCACTCATGACTACTGAGCCATCTATCCATCCCTGGCTTGAAGTTTCTAACAAATGTAATCAAAAAATTGAGAGTAACTACAAACTATCCATTATTTGGGGGTAAAGAGGTACGATTTATTAAATAATTTTGAGCTTAGGATTATCAGGAGAGCTTCATAATGAGAGCTATTTCTTTTAAAAAGTAATTGTTATTTCTAGTGTTTTTTGTTTGTTTGTTTGTTTGTTGTTTGTTTGTTTGTTTTTTTGGTTTTTTGAGACAGGGTTTCTCTGTGTAGCCCTGGCCCTGGCTGTCCTGAAACTCACTTTGTAGACCAGGCTGGTCTCGAACTCAGAAATCCACCTGCCTCTGCCTCCCAAGTGCTGGGATTAAAGGCGTGCGCCACCACCACCCGGCTATTTCTAGTGTTTTAAAGGCAAATAATATGATGGAAAAATATACAAAGATATTTAACCCAATGTTACCTTCATGTTATTGATTAAAATGTTATGGGAACAGTGTAGTATTTAATAGCAATTTCTTATTATAGCCTATTTACTAATCCCTCATTAAGCTACTGACCACTGCTTTTCATAATTTCATATGTCACTTTGGCCCTGTCAGTCAATTTATTTACAGTTTATTCTATTTGTTTAAAAATTTTTAATGAAAATTTCAGTTTACAGCAATCTATGAGGCCTGTCATTGCCTGGTATAGTGAATTTATGATTGATTTCAGTGAGGAGATATTTCAGTACATGCTTTTCTAAATTTTGCCATTCTAAGAACAAATAGTTTAGGAGATGAAGACATGGAAGCTGAGAAATTGCTTTAATCATTGGTACACTAAGTTTCTAAGGGAAAGGGAGCAGTCAATGCCCCCAAATAGAATAGAATGCCTACTACCAAGAAAAGGTAACTCACAAAGAAAAGATTGTCCCAAGTGGACCTGCACATAGGGCATAGCAAAGACAATGATTCCAAAGACTTTTTAGTTCAAATCTATTTTGTTTTATTGTAGTAAAAGAGAATGATATATAAAGACAATGACACCAAAACAATACTCTTCTTTGTTCAAAACCAACGTAATCATGTGTGAAGAAACAAAGCATATTATATTTACTAAACAGAAGAAAATGAATGGTTAAGATGCAAAGGCATGAGATGAAACACTTTCAGGAAGTCTATTGAGAATTATTTAGAATTACTTAGAGAAACAATTTAGAAAAATATTCTCTGAGGGCTATAAAATGAAAATAAAACAAAGTTAGGGTACCATATTCAGCATGGCTCTGAGAATGTAGATAACTACAGGTGGAAAGGCAATGAAGAAAAAACAAACACACAAATACATAGAAAGCCCAGGTTTGGATGGTCTGGGTTCTCTGATGGAGAGCATACTGCACTTCGGGAGCTCAGTGTGCTTATTATAAAAGAGTTAAACATAAAGGTGGAATTCTTGCATACAGATGAGCAAGAAGACAGTTATTACATATAGACAACAAAGAGATAAGGTCATCACTACAAAGTTGATCAGGGAGAGAAGTTTACCTAATCCTAGGAAGAGTAGTGTCTATAGTGGAATATTCTTTAGGCAGTAAATATACAAAAAGATGATGGTACAGTGGACATCTCCATACACCATAAAGAACTTCATGAGGGGAAGGCTTTGCCAAGCCTCTGACCCTGCTCCTTCTATTTTTTTTATTAAATATTTACTTTATTTACATGTCATATGTTATCTTCTTTCCCAGTTTCCCCTCCCCCAAAAAAAAAAAGAAAAGAAAGAAAGAAAGAAAGAAAAAGAAAAGAAAATAGAAAAAAAACAAAAACCAAAAAACAAAAAAACCCTCTTTCCTCTCCCCTTTGCCTGCTCACCAACCCACCCGCTCCTGTTTCCTGGCCCTGGTATTCCCCTACACTGGGGCATAGAACCTTCACAAGGCCAAGGGTCTCTCCTCTCATTGGTGATCAATTAGGCCATGCTCTGTTATACATATGCAGCTGGAGCCATGAGTCCCACCATGTGTACTCTTTGGTTTGTGTACTCTTTGGTTGGTGGTTTAGTCCCTGGGAGCTCTGAGGGTACTAGTTAGTTCATATTGTTGTTTGTCCTAAGGGGCTGCAAACCCTTCAGCTCCTTGGGTCCTTTCTCTAGCTCCTTCCTTGGGGACCCTGTGCTCAGTCCAATGGATGGCTGTGAGCCTCTACTTCTGTATTAATTGGGCACTGTCAGAGCCTCTCAGGAGACAGTTATATCAGGCTCCTGTCATCCAGTACTTGCTGGCATCCACAATAGTGTCTGGATTTGATGATTGAATATGGGAAGGATTCTGCTCCTTCTGGGAATCCTGACCCTGCTTCTTGACCATGTCAATATGCTGATGTCAACAACACACGCTCACTCAGGACTCCCTTTACTCTTTACAGTTAGGGTATTTCCTTTTTGTCCTTGGTGCGATAAGATGGCACCATCATGCTTTAAAGTTGGACTTATGGCTTTTTTTTTCTTTAAACATGAAAGTAGTTGCAGTTTGCAGAATGTATAAAAAGGTACACAGTAAATGACCAAAAAAGTCAAGTGGATGTTGGTATCAATCTCAACAAGATCTGATTCTAAGATGGAATGATTTGGCTAAAATTAAGGCCTATTAAAATATGAAAATATATGTAGTCTCTAGAGCCTAAGTAATAATCTTAGAAAGCTAAACACTCACAAGTGTTTTCCACAATTTTGAATGTATGACTTGAATGGAGGAGAATACAGGTAGCGACTGCATAGAAATATACATTGCATAGGGAAGCAAAGAGTAAGGCTCAACTGATCATATGATAAAGAACACTGTCTGAGACATAGACAGACATAGGCATCCAGACATAGACAGTATGCTGACTTTGAATAATGATCTGGAATTCTTAAGAAATTTGGGGACTTTTACATTTAAAGCTTCAGGTTGTGTAGTTGCAATGCTGATTAATGTAGGTATTCATAACTACTCAATGATCTGAGAAATACGAGTGTGAGTTCTCAAGTGGAGATGAGACATTTTTATCATCCTTACTCTCAGTGTTCTGGGTACACCGGGAAATGCAAGGGCTGGTCTATGGGAAAGAGCATTATTAAATATATAGCATAGCTGTTTCACACATGAAGTCAGCATCTGTGGTTACTTGTAAAATATGAAAGCAGTGAATATTTCTAGCAAGACATGACATCTCTTGATGGTACCACATACAGCTGGCACTGGTAGTTGATGGCTTCAGGAGGAGGGAGAACTACTGGAAATGGAACTGGGCCTCAGTGGATGGCTCCACACCAATGTGTGTATTGGCAACAGTCAAGGGTTAAAAATGTAAACATTTAAATTAAAAAATGATGACATAAAATGTGTTTGAATATGGACCCATGTGAAATTGGAAAGCATAGAATAAAATGAATATGTTTAAAATATATGGTGTATGTGTTAAAAAATTTTAAAGAATATTTTTAAACATGTATGAATATTATTCATATATATACTCATATATATATATAATGAGGCTTTGGTAAATTTAGTTGTGTAATATTGTAAGACAAATGTATTCACTTTTGTAGTGTTATCATCTTATAGACTGGCTTCAATTCTTAGATGTTACCTCTTCTGCTGTATTACATGACTTTCTTAATACGATGCATTTATTGAAAGGTGTAAGAAGATTTTCTTCATTTTCATAGACTCAAAACCAGACCTTGAGATCAAAATCTGATCAATTATGGAACATACTATAACAAGACATGGCTTGTGTATCATAAGCTGATACACATTCAAGTATTGAATGACTTCTATATCATGGGGGAGGAGCTCTAAGGGCAATTTTGAATTATGTATACACAGGATGGATGTGAGCAAGCTCCTTAAATAGAATAGAGCTGATTTAGAAGGGAAGAACCCAGGGAGAATCCTGATGACAGAACACAAGGGAACTCAGTGAGAAAATAGACTGTGGGTGAAAAAGACGTATCTTTAGAAGCCTGGATTGTATTCTAAATTCCATGCATTAATTCCTTATTAATATTACCATCATTGCCTGTAATAGTTATTTATCTTTAAAATAGCCATAGCCTTCAAACCAAATTATGGCCAGTATATAATGTTGCTTACAAATGGACTTTAGAGTTGTTAGACATTGTTTATTAGTTTCCAAATCTAAAGGAAAAAGTATTAATATATTTTTATATTATAATAATTATATTATAATAATTATAAACATAATATTATATTTATAAATTTCTTCAATTTCTTTAGAACTTGAAAAATATGATATTTATACATAAAAAAGTATCTTCAGAGGACTGCCTTGTCTGGACTCAGTGGGAAGGGATGTGCTTGGTCCTGTGGAGGTTTGATGTCCGAGAGAAGGGGGATGGTAGAGAGGTTAGCTAGGAGTGTGTGGATGTGTGGAGAAGCACACCCTTAGTGTAGAAGGAAAGGGGTATTGGTGGGGTGGTTCTGGAGGGTGGCATGAAAATAGAGACAGCATTTGAAATGTAAATAAATAAAATAATTAATAAAAAATAAAATATTTTATCTTAAAATAAGGACCCAAGGAGCTGAATGGTTTGCAGCCCCTTAGGATAAACAACAATATGAACTAACTAACTAGTACCTTCAGAGCTCCCAGGGACTAAACCACCAACCAAAGAGTACACATGGTGTGACTCATATGTACTCCATGGTGCGTACATATGTGGCTCCACCTGCATATGTAGCAGAGAATGGCCTAGTTGGTCATCAATGGGAGGAGAGGACCTTGGTCCTGTGAAGGTTCTATGCCTAATGAAGGGGAATGCCAGGGCCAGGAAGCTGGAGAGGGTGGGTGGGTGAGCAGAGGGAAGGGGGAAAACAGGTTTGGAGGGAAAACTGGGAAAGGAGATATCATTTGAAATATAAATAAAGGAAATATCTAATAAAAAATGAAAGCTAAAAAATGAAAAAAAAAATCCTTAGTATGAAATATTCAACTGTAAATTGTACCAAATAATTAACCCCCCAAACAGACACACACTTTATTTTCATTATTGTATATGAGGCAGCAAAGGAACTGCTAGGATTAAAAAATATGTGATGAAGAGACGAGTAAGATAGAAAGAGAGAGAGTTATATGCATGATGGTGAGAACTGGACACTTTTAGATGACAATGAGGACACACTGATGTGAGAGGCTTGTGCTGCCACCTGAGGCCATAGGGATACCTTGATCCACTGAAGATCATGTCTGGGGCCAAGGTATTATTTCAGTTGGAATATGTATTGATGCCCATGGTCCATGTCATTACCAAAGGCCATGTGGATGCCCATGGTCTGGGATGCATCCTCAAACCATGTTGATATCCATGGGCTATGATGCCGATGAAGGCCATATTCTTCTGAGTTGCCTAAGTTGCCACTCAAGTCCACTGTCATCTGGGCTGCCTCTAAGTGCCATTACTGGGTCTGTGGTCCTACTGTCATGAGGGGTCTGTGGTCGTGGTCTGTTCTGTTGTCAGAAACTATTTGGAAGCCCAAAATCAGTCCTACTGAATGTAAAGAGCAAGAAACCTACTTTTGCAATGATGTAAATAATTATAGATCTATAGTTGAGAAAAACAGCATGAAAGGCTTCAGTGACAACCCTGCCCCAGTACTAAACCCACTAAAAACATAGAAGCCTAAACAGAAAGCCTTCAAAGAGATAAAACGCTTAAAATGTGTTATAAGAATTTTGAGGTTAGCCTTCCATGATTGATGGCTTCTGGCAGAAATGCAAGAGGGGAAGAACTCAATTCTATTTAAAGAACAGGCCACTGAGATTTTGACCATACTCCAGTGCATATATAGATAACACAAATTAGACTTGCTTGCTTTTTAATTTTAAATTTATTTTTTGGAGGGTAGAGGAGGTCACAAGGGTAGAGGGATGGACATAGAAAAACAAAAAATGAGTGTGATCATTTTTCATGCAGAATGTGAAATTTCTAAAGCATCAATAAAAATATGATATTCAAAAAGCATTTACATTGTATTTGTAAAATATTGAAATTTGATGTTTAGATATAATTCCAAGGAGAAAGGGAAGATTATGAAGTGGACTCCTGTGTTCATTCATATTAAATGGAATTAAGAGAGTGGTGATCTCAGGACAAGATGTCACCTGGCTAAGCTTATTGTTTATGTGTTTACATTTGAACAAGGGATAGTGACAGCACGTCAGGCATTATGATAATCTGGTCATTGCTTTCATTTTGACATAAGGAGATAGGATTGTGAGTCAAATTGACAAGGGATAGATTGTGACTGCAATCTTCATTTTCAATTGACTATATCTGGAATGGACTACAATACAGTACTTATCTTTGAAAAGGAATTAAAAAAAAAAAAGAAGCTTAGGTCCAGGCATGGTGGGACATGCCTTTAAGCAGATCTCTGAGTGTAAGGTCAGACTAATACAGAGAAAGTTTCAGGTAAAGAAATACTGAAGTCTAGGTGGCACACCATGCCTTTAATCCCAGAACTCAGAAAACAGAGGCATTCAGATCTCTGTGGTCAGTTTACAGAGCAAGTTGTAGGACAGCCAAGATTAGGCAGTTAAGGATGTAATAGAAAAAGATGACCATGTTGCAGTCCCAGCAAGCAGCAGAACTGCACAACTTCAGCAATGAGTTGGATTTAGAGTGAAAAATAGAAGGGGTTACTGGGACAATGGATGCTGGTTAGCTGAAGCTTAAGAAATTAGCAGTGATTAGAAGGAAACCAGGATCACTGAGATGGAACTTTCTAGGAAATGTTTTCTCAGAGCACATAAAAGCTATGTTCCATGAACAAAGAACTTGAGGCTTTTCCTCATGAAGAGAGTCTATGAGAGGTTATGGGCAAAGCCTAGTTACAGCAGAAAATACCAATGTGTTAAAGATGCCAGTATCATGGAGTGATCACCCAGAACATCAGTAGGAACATTTTATTGGAGTTAACCAGAGCCTACAGTGCTTTAAAAGGCAGATCTGAGGAAGTGACTCAAGCCATTTGGCAGAGCCCAGAATATCATATGTGTATCCTAGACAGTGGAACAAGAAACAATAAATTTGAAGTTGCCTTGGATACAATAAGATGTTAGAAATTCCGTAGCTGTGGAATACCTGCTAAGGAAAGCTGCTAACAGAGTGTGCAATCAACCCAAGAGGAAAAAAAAAGTTTGTTGCAGTCAGCAAAGATGAAAGGAGTTGGAGATCTGAAGAACACTTTGATGTAGAACTTTCAGCTTCTCCAACACTAAATCTGTCTACATGATGCTATGCTTCCCACCTTGGTCATAATGGACTGAAACTCTGAAACTGTGAACTACCTGCAATTAAATATTTGCCTTCATAAGAGTTTCCTGGGTCATAGTTCCCTTCATAGCAATAGAGCTCTCTACCTTAGACAAGAACAAACATGACTAATGTGGGTAGATGGGGGATGGTAGAGAGGAGGAATATGAAGGAAAATAAATATAATAAATTATCTTATATGAAAATGAAAAATAAAAAGAAACATTTTCACTTTGAATGTTAATTCTAAGGTCAGAAATTCTCTGGATCCAAGTGTTCCCATAGATATTATACTACAATATAATATGTGGACAAGTAATATGCATTTCTTAACTAAATAACTTCTGTGGTATGGGTCATTGTGTATGTGAATATTCTGTTTAGATATAAAGACTTCTGAAAGGTAATTGGAGTTTGACTAACAACATCACAAATATTCCTAAGATTAATCTACCTAATAAGGAATTAAATATCGTAAATAATAGGAAAACTGTTTATTTAAAGCAATGAACTATATCTTATTTCTGTACTACTATTTTAGTATGCATATTTGTTTGGGAGCGTGTGTGTGTGTGTGTGTGTGTGTGTGTGTGTGTGTGTGCATGTTTGTATGCACACATGTGCATGAGAAAGAGGACAATTTTCAGGAATTTGAAAGTTGATTTTTTTCTTTTCGCATGTTAAACTCAAGTCAATGAGACTGGAACAGACACTTTCAACTGATGAGTCATCTGATCAACCTAGTGTTTCATAATATAACTTAATATGTCATTAAAGTGATAAAAATGTTATTGAATTTCATGTAATTATGAAATAATCTCAATGCATTATTTTAAGTTTCTTTTTAATAACCATTTTCCTGAAAATAATACTTTAAAATTTAGTCATGTTATTATAAGCATATTCATGGTAATTAAAATCTTTATGACCCACAATATTTGATGTTTACTGTTTTAGTTAAATGTATTTGTGTATTTATGTATGAATATATGTACATTTGCATATATGTAATATAAAAATATGTAATAATATAGATAGATAAATAGATGCATCTACTATTTTTAATCTAAAAATATTAACATTTTGTTTGATAGGTCTTGACACACATTTTATGAAGAATTTTTGGTAAAATGTACAACTGATTAATTTATGTTGTAGATAGATAGTGCTAATTGAATCCTACACAATTACATATTTCTAGGTTAAAAAAGTTACAGTTTGATAAAAACTACTTTCAGATAAAATTGCTTCATGTGTTTTTAGAGACATTTACAGAGCTGTATATTAATAAAACTTTATGAAAAGTAGAAAAATAAACCTCTAGAAATTTACTGTGAGCAATGACCCTAATAAATAGGTAACATAAAATATATAAATATTTGCAGTTCAACAAATTTTGGTGTATCAATATTTAATCATATGGAATGTAACACTAGATATTACATTTTAAAATGAAATTTTCATTAAAATATGTTTTCCTATGAATTCAGAAGACAATAACTGTATTATCTTATTTATCTTTGAAAGTAAAATGATGTAATTTAATTACAAGTTTTCAATCTAACTTTCCTATAAACATGTGTAATGTGATATATGTGTAATATATTAAATATATAATAGATATTAAATATATAATATATACTAAATATTATATATATTCTATGAGCTTTTAATTTTTGAGAAGGTCCTTACAGAGAATTAAAAGGTCAATCAAAATAAAATACAGATTGCCTATAAGATCATATTTATAATTCAATACTTTGGACCATTGTATCATTGATGTTTATTTATAATATAAATAACTCTATTTCTTTAAACAAAATTATATTTTATGTCCATTATCAAAGAGACAATCTTAATTCCTTTTCCAACATGCATAATGTTGTAAACTTGTCATATTTGTTTTAGTTACATTTTTATTGTTATAGAAACCATGACCAGAACAACTTATAGAAAAGACTTTATTTGGTTTAAGGTTTCAGGGCAATTAGAGTGCATCATGATGGTTAGGCTTGACAACAAGAGTCAGTCAGCAGGGTCCATCTAACTGCTACCCCCTATAACATTAAAAAGCTCAATGCATACCTCCAACACCTAATGGCATAGCAAATACTTTACTATTCAAAAAACAGATGAAGGTGGGTATAGGGAGGCAATACTAGATGTATGGTGGAATATTTCTTTCTCAAACCACCACAACAGTTAAACTGGTATGCCCAACAATGAAATTTCTCATTTTGTGTTATAGTCGTGATTTTAAAACAGGAAAGTGGGTTACCATACATTATGCCCTAATGTATGACAACTTACCTATTTTTACAAAGAAATCCATAGCCTAATTTTGGCAATACATTTTCTACCTAAATTTGTTAAGTAGACAGACACTCTTATATCTTGATCAAGAAAACTCATTCAATACTTTATACCTTTTCATTATCACATTCTGTAAATTCTCAGATTTCCTACATTTGTCATATAGGAAAGATTGTCAGATTGTCATATTTGTCATGCCAGTTTTATAAAGTTAGCCAATGTTTAAAGAACTTATTTTGAATTTATGTGTTCAAAAGGCAAGGACTAACTTTTAGTAACTATTCTATCACTTGGTGAATACAAGAATTGTATGATGGTTTTTACATGCTCAGCCCAGGGAGTGGCAGGATTAGATGTGGCCCTGTTGGAATAGGTGTGTCACTGTGGGTGTGGGTTATAAGTTTCTCATTCTAGCTGCCTAGAAGTCAGTATTCTGCTAGCAGCCTTCAGATGAAAGGTAGAACTCTGAGATCCTCCTGTATCATGCCTACCTGGATGCTTCAATGCTCCCACCTTGATGATAATGGACTGGATACCTGAAATTGTAACCCAGCCCCAATTTAATGTCTGGGTTCTTTCCAGTTTCTGGCTATTATAAATAAGGCTGCTATGAACATAGTGGACCTTTTAATATTTCAGATTATCATGGGGAAAATATAACCAAGCAAATAGAAGACTTCATCATAAAAGAGTAAAGACATTAAAGAAAGAAATTAAAGATAATAGTAAAAGATAGAGAGGTTCCCTAAGATCATGGATTGGTAGAATTAGTATTCTAAAAAGTGCTATCACACAAAAAGTCAACTACACTTTCAATGTAATTCCCTTCAAAATTCCAACACAATACTTCACAGAACCTTAAAGGACCATTTACAGCTTCATATGGATATGGAAACACAAAAATCCCAGGATAGCTAAAACTCTCCAGAATAATATAAGATATATCACCATTCCTGACCTCAAATAGTACTATAGACCTGTAGTAATGAAAACATCATGCTATCAATATAAAACTATACATGTTGATTAATAGAATCAAATTTAAGACTCAGACTTAAATCTACAGCTATATGGACACCTGAGTTTTATGAAGAAGCTAGAAAAATACACTAGAGAAATGACAACATCTTTAACAATAGTGCTGGTCAAAGTTATCACCCTGTATAAAACTCAACTCCAAAATGGAACAAAGACTCCAACATAAGCAATTGCAGTTAGAACCTGATAGAAGAGAGAGTGGTGAACAGTATTGAACTCATTTGCATAGGAAAAGTTTTCCTGGTCAGGGTACTATCACTTAGAAAATGCCATAGTCTACAGAATAGGAAAAAAAATTTTACCAACTACACATCTAATACAAAACTAATATTTAACATAAAAAGAACACAAAAATGTATTTCAAAAATAACCCAATTATATGTGGAGTACAGATCTAACAAATTGTTCTCAAAAGAAGAAACACAAATAGTTAAGAGGCATGGAAAAACAAAAACAAACAAACAAACAAACAAAAGCACTTAAAGAAACATTCAACATCCTTAGTCATATGGAAATGAAAAACAAAATTATTTTGAGATTTTTATCTTACACCAGTTAGTGTGGCCAAGATCAATTAGAACTAAAATCATGCTGTCGAGAATGCAGACTAAGTATGGCTGTGCGCGTTTTCACTCCCACCACACATGCATTGCTTATGGAGTAGAAACATGTACATTCAATATGGAAATCAGAGTGTGGTTCCTCAAGTAGCTAAAAATAGATCTACTTTAAGAGTAAACTATACCACTCTTTGGCATAAATCCAGAGGATTCCACATCCTCTACAGGGGCACTTGCTTAGCCATGTTTATTGTTACTCTATTCATAATAGGCAGTAATTGGAAGCAAAATAGATGTCCATCAACAGAGGATTGGGCATAGAAACATGGCAATTTACACACTGGATTATTACTCAGTTGTTATAAAAATGAAGTCATGAAATTAGGTGAATGGATGAATTAAAAAAAAATCATCCTGAGTGAGCTCCTCAGACACAAAAATAGATAAAATGTTACTTATTTTCTTATATGTGGATGTTACCTGTTAACTTTTCAATAAGCAGGCTGAAATCCATATAATCACGTGGGCTAGCAATACTAAGGGGAATAGGTGATTCGTCCTAGGAAGGGGAATAGATTATTATGGTTGAATGAATAGGGGACTGGAAATTAAATAAAGTGCATGAGAAAGAGGAAATAATGAACAGAACATGGGAGTGACAGATAAACCCAAGGGCTGGTGTGGGGTTGTATATATAACATACATATGTGAAAGTTTTCTAAATGGAATCACAAAATAGAGGGGAAATTGGATCCTCAGTTGGATATCTCTCATCATCTAGTGAAGTCTCCAGTTCTAGGAATGTTAAATTATTAGAGGCCCTGTGTACATCCCCAAACAACCTAAGCTTTTGCCAAGGCTATTTGTTGCTATGTGCAGATAGCAATGTTCTATTGCTTAAGACTATTTTAAGCTCGTAACCACCTAATGTCTTCACCCCTACTGAATATTGCTTGTTGTACTAGAATATAAGCTGCACACTACCAAAGAAGATAGGCATGTTGTTCCAAAGGCAGGAGACTAGGCTGGTGGCCCGCCTGAGGCTCTCTCTCTCCCAGGTGGCAGGGGGCCTGCTGCTGAAGCCTGGGTCTCTCTCTCTCCCCTGGGGCTGACCTGTTTGCTGCACAGCACCTTAATTAAATGGAGGCAATGCATGAATGAGTTATTTTATTGTAGGAATGATAGAATATGCTGGTTGAGTAAAGGGAAGGAAAGGAGAGGGGAAGAGAGAGAGAGAGAAAAGGAGGGGAGGTAAGCAAGAGGACAACAAAAGAGAAAGAGAGGGGAGAGAGAGAGAGAAAGAGAGAGAGAGAGAGAGAGAGAGAGAGAGAGAGAGAAAGAGAGAGAGAGAGAAAGAGAGAGAGAAGAGGGAGAGAGGAAGAGGAGAAGGGTAGGAGTAGGAGAGTAAGAGAATAAGAGAGCAAGAGAGTGAAAAGAAGAGAGCAAGAGAATGAGAAGAAGAGAACAAGAGAATGAGGGTACAAACCACCCCTTTTATTGTATGGGGCCTGGCATGCCCAGCTTGTGGTCAGATGACTGTGTATAAGGTTCAGCTAGAATGCTGGGAGCCTGAGGCATTGTCTGCCTGATAGAGCACACATCTCCTGCAAGGGCAGCTGTGAGGGGTCTGGGCTGAAAACTGAGCCATTGGTCTCAGATGCAATCACTGAACGCCTACCATCCCTTGTGAACAAACTTACTTTGCACAGTGGGTCTCTGGGGTTCTGAGGTGCCCGCCCTACTCGACTTCAGCTGTCAGAACTGCCCACTGCCCCACATAGTACAAAGTCTTTATCCAAGCTAAAAAGTCTTCAATCTGTAATGGTGACTTCTATGCAAGACATGGTAATAAGAATAGTTGCACAAAGATTCTCGGAGTAACCGACCAATATCTGATTAGATTTAAGGTCCACTCCATGAAGTGGAAACTATAACAACACTACCCAGGTGGCTAAAAACCTGAGACCTTGAAGAAAACCGAATACTTCTGTTAAGTTAACATAGTAATAAAATGACTCCTTATGACACTATAATATACTCATTAGATTAGTGCCTTGCTATCATCAGAGAAGCTTTCTTTTGCCATAGATAGAAAAACAACAAACAGATACTCACACTGGACAAAACAAACTGTACTTGGAATGATCAGTCCAAATTATGTTGTCTACATCAAATCCTACAGGGGCCACACAAATCAGGGAACCATGTAGAAAAAGAGATAGAAAGAGTTTAAGATCCACAAGATAGGGAAAACATCAAAGAAATATAGTTTCTAAACACAAGAGGACTGAGGCACATATGAATTCCAAAACTGTGGCAGTGGACACAGAACCTGCTCTGGTCTTGGATTAACTGGGTAATAGAGTTAAGAGAAGTAGACATAAACTCTTATCCCTAACTCAAAAATTTATCCTTAATTGATAACTGTGCTCAAATGAAAAAAATATAGCTTTCTCCAGTCTTCTCTCGCTGAGTATACAAGTCCCTTTTAAGACCAAGTACAATGCACAACAAAATATGGCTATCACTAAATGAACTTAAAGGCATTTGGGAAGGAGTCTTTGTGCCATAACGCTTAGGCAGTACTTTTTGTTTTCAAAATTATAGGTTCTTTATATATATAATATTTTCTAGTTTTGTGTCTTTACAGGCTTTCTGTGTATGTGAATTTGTGTGTGGCTTTTTGTGTTTCTTGTGTTTCCCTCCCCCTCTTTAGCTCTTTTCCTTTATTTTGTTTGTTTTGTCCTGTGATGGACAAAACTTCTCCCACCCCCAAATCCACACCCTTCCTTTCTAAAAAACAATAAAACAGGAAAAACTTTCCTTGGGAGAGGAAAAACCATAATCAGAAGACATTGTTTTTAAAAATCTATTTTTAAAATATAAGAAAAGGTAAGGGGCATATTTTGTCACCTTACTCCCAAAGCAGAGACGATAAAAACAGGAAGATCACTGAGGTTTACTCACCAGTCTGTTTAGTCAATGATGTCAGCTCCAGTTTTACAGAGAAACTATCTCAGAAAAAAATGAGGAAAATGACTAATTATTTTCTTTTATCTAGACTTCTGCCCACTGTCCATTCCTACACACGTTAACGTGTGTGTATGTGTGTGTGTGTGTGTGAATGTGTGTACATGCACATGAACATGCATATATACACAGAAATATACACACAAAAGTTTGGTAATAAGCTGCACTCTGATTTTCTCCACTTACCACCAATAAAGAAAAGTTAAAGAAAAAAATCCTTTATTCTAATTATACATTAACAACATATAGGCTATATAATTAGTTGAGAAACAATTGAAATAATGTCACTGAAATATATTTGTTATATACCAATATCTTGGTTTAGGTTGTGTCTCAGACTCTAGCTTTTAGAGCGCACTTCATATTTAGTTAAAAGATGTCTAAGCAAATAGCTATTTATGACAACCGGTCCCCTGATGATAATGTTCTGGGTGAGAGAGGATAGTGATATTAGAAACCTTTCCTACCATATCAAATTGCTAATCATATAGCTTCCTCCCTCATCACTCTTGACAAAGAAGTTATTTCAAAAAACATTTTAACTTAATCTTTCTGATATATTTATTTAAATAATATAATTCTTTGTATAATTTCTCTTAATTCATGTTTCTCTGTATGTTATTATAGTCAATTAGAAATTACATTGCAAACATAATAATATTGTTTACATTTTATTCACTTAAAATTACCTTGAATAATTTTCTATACAGTGTTAGTTATTTCTAATTGATTCTCCTTATAGTTTGTAATGCACTCTCTGTCTCTCTTCATTTATATATTCCTTTGTATAGTAAACTTTCCCTATCACAAATCTAAGCATTAACTTATTCTTATTTATTAATGGTTAAATAAATCTTTTCAGATTGATCAATTTTAAGCATATTCTCCTTATATATTTTCTTACCTTTGTGTCCAAAAGCATTGTCAACTTTATGATTCAGTAAGAGATTGTAACCTCACTGATAATCCCAATAATGACCACAAGAGAACATCTTATCTTCTTTGAAATCATAGCTGCATTCATCTCAGCCTAATAGGTAATTGACCATAGAAAGTTGCCCACTCTGACTTAAAATCCATTTCTGTTTGGAGTTTCACATCAACATGTAATTCTTTTGCACTATTTGTACTTTTAAGATAAAGTAATCAGAAGTATATTAGCCCCAAAAGAACATTTCTAGACATAAATAATTCTTTATCAATTCTTTATAATTTTTTTACATGGTAATTTCAGAGGTGATTATATAGTGGTAAGAAAACATAAAAGTCTGTTATGTAAAAATAAAGTCAAATTAAGCTTAAAAGCCTGATCTGAATATAAGCTGCATTTTACTTTCAAGTTACTTGCCAGACTATGTAATTTAATAATAATAATGTTACAATTTTACTTGAATGATATTTTAGGTATAGACAAGTTAAATATAAAATTTAAATTATACAAATTTATTAAATGCTCAAGATCTATAAGGTATGAGAGAGTACAATTTTAAAATTTTTAGTGTTATCATATTTTTCAGACTACTATGTTCGCTCTGCCTGAATGATTAGAATACTTTCAAAACCTCAAAGAACTAAATGAATTCCTGAGTTTTAGTTTTCCTTTTTTTTTTTTTTTTTTTTTTTTTTTTTTTTTTTTTTTTTTTTGGTTTTTTGAGACAGCGTTTCTCTGTATATCCCTGGCTATCCTGGAGCTCACTCTGTAGACCAGGCTGGCCTCAAACTCAGAAATCTGCCTGCCTCTGCCTCCCAAGTGCTGGAATTAAAGGTGTGCGCCACCATGCCCGGCTGGAGTAGACTTTTTTGTTGTTGACTTTTTAGAAAATGCAGTTTAAACTTGATGATTTACAGTGAACAAACAAAATATAGAAAAATTAGCAATGAAAAATATCTTGCTACTTAAATTAAGGTTTACTGTGGATCTATTCATTGTGTTATGGTTTAAACTATTGTATAACTCCATTTTATACCATGAGAGTTGTAGGTGGATTTCTCTAGCTAGAACAATAACTAGAGGAGCATGTGTCACATTTATCAGTAGACTTAAAAGCAACAGAAATAAAATAGTAGATAAGAGAGTTATTTATTTAGATAATGAGAGTTAAGTTGATTTTTCTGTATAGTAAAAATGGTATCAATTTTCATATACTAAACTACTAGCAATTTATATTCATCCAATAAATATAAAATGACTTGGTATTAAAGATTAAGATGAATTTTAATAAATAAAATTCTATAGATACATGCTTTCTTCACTTATTCATCAGATCTTCTTGATTGTCCAAATAGTACATCACATTGGGTCAATCACTGTCTATCTCTTGTTTAAACTTTCTAATCTAGTTTCCATGAATGCTATGTGAAATGCATTCTATATATTCATTGACTTTGATAGTAAGGGACTTGGTATGCACAAAGGTTAAATAACTTTCCTATATTCTCTTTTTTTGGAAACCCAGTATTACAGTTTATTATAAAAAAGGTATGAAGAAGAACTGCTGATAAAATGTAGGTGCACAGAAACGATATGGATCTGTTTTAGCGGCTAAGTTCATCAAGGTCACTGACTCCTTTTAGACCCAGTTCTGCAGAGACTGGAGTTTTTGAATGCATCACATTAGATGGTAGGAAGACCTAGTGTATGAATAGCATTCTGATTCCACTAACTCCTAGAGATTCAGATGGATCTGAAAAGTCCTGCCCTACAACAGACTGACAGATATGTTCAAGTCCATGTTTGTCTGAAGAGTAAAGAAGAGTTCAGATACAATGCAAATTGTTCATGCTTGCTGAAGATACAAATATACATTTTAGGAATGTAAAAATGTCTAAAGAAGTACATGTATGCTTCCCGTGCCCATGCAGATTAGATCAACCTGAAGAACAATGCAAAATATACTTTATGACAATTTATAATATACTCACAAAGGCTGGCATAATCCTGACATACTTATTAAACAATGAGTGATCATCAAAAGTCATGCTTGATAGGGGTCATAGGTTTTATAATGCTGTTCAGTGTTTTATAAAGGTGTAATAAGCCATTGTCTTTAAAATGGGTCCACAATGATAATACAGTTTCATAGAATTTTTATAAATATGTATAAATTAAATTTTGTTAAAATAAAAAACTTCCATTGAATGGTTTGGTATCTTTGATTATAAGTCTGTTATAATACATATATGGTTAAAGAACATTCAAATAGAATTTATACTTAACACTCAGTATCTTAGTAATGGCTCTCAAATTCTTTGGGTAATTTGAATATGTCTTGAATGTTTACTTTAAAAGTTAGAGTTTCTAAGTCAAAAGTGGTTTTAAAAATAAATTAAGATCCTGGTGAGTGTTACAGTTTCCCTTTGTCCCTCAAGAGTCATGTTCAGAACATAATACTGAATGTATGCTAAAGTACTGTTCTGAGAGGAATGTTGACATAAGATAATGTGATTTATGTTTCCCATCCATCAAGTTGACAGATTTTAGACAGATGTCACAGTTTGTCAAACATAGTACAAAACAAGACAAAACCCCATAGTATTATGAAAGTATTTGCTTTATCACATCTCATCCATCTTTCATTCCTATGAAAATTTTAGTGTTGAAATAATGAGTGCCTCAATCAGAAATTTCAACATACATGCTTTTGGTTAAACAGTTTCCCTTGAAGACATTAAAAATTTTTCACTCTTGTAAAACATGATATTTTAACTGTAGTTCAATAAACATGTGAAATTTTATTACAAATCAACACTGTGATCATGGCTTAAGAAACTTTATTTTAAAAAAAGTAAATAAAGAGAAAGAAATAATGATAATGAAACAATTATGTTATTGGCATGTATTGAATACTGATGATCTTAACATTCTTTCAGTTATAAATATGCTTATTTTCCATTGTGGTACATTCTGTATTATATTTTGATATCTACAAATGTACATAAACAAATAAATAAACATATACTATTAGGGCTTTTAGGTAGGTTAGTATATATTTTAAACAATTTAATAATAATAAATAAATATATATTTCTTATGAAAATGTGGTTCACTTAAGATAAATATTATGAAGAAGATTTCTTAGAGAAGTGCTCAAGGAACACTAAGTAACTATTTGGAAATTAAAGGTTAGAAAATGAAAAGAAAAAGTTCATCCTAATAAAGTTTAACACTTTGGAATCTTTGTTTTGATCAGGGACTTAGTCTTTCTTCTGTTTAACTTCAATTTTTTTCTTGATGCTAGGAAAATTTAAATTATTAAGTAGTTTTCTAACACATGTAAGCCTAAGATATGTACCATAATAATACAAGACAATGTATATAATTTTAATTTCTATTAAAAATTTGGTAATAACCAAGGTAACTGATAAATAATAAAATGTGATATTACTTAAACATAGTCAATAAAAACCTAAAACTATTTCACCAGAGATTCATGCATAATCTCATATTTAACCTTCCCAACATTTGACTGATAAAAGATAAGCAAACCCAGGAATAATATGTAAAATATAGTAAGCATCCTTAAGTATAACCATCATCATTTTCAAAAGAAGAAAGTTTCTTTTTTTTAAAAGTGAAAATATATACATATTTTAACTTATTAATGAAATCTTAAGCAACTTCAAAACTCCATTACTTTCCAATTAAGTTTAGAAATTGCAATATTTATATTGTTTGTACATCATAGTAGATTTGTGTCATTTATTTTGTTTCTCTCTTGGTTTCTTCTTATTTTTTGCAATTTCCCTGTTGGAAAAAGTAAAGGTTTATTTCAAAATAAAACTCAACTTAAAAACTAAAAAGTAAAATATAAACTATATATAAGCTTGTAATTCAATTCCAGATTTATAATAAAGAAAAGAAAACATCAAAGTATATTTTATTGTTTTTCTGAAAAATCAAAATATGTAAGATTTTGATAAAGATATTTTTAGAATATTAGTGTAAGTTATTGGTTAATTAATATGAATGAAATATTTTTGTATTACATGAAGTATGGTATAGTATAGCCAGAAGCTAGAAACAATCTAGATGTCCCACAACAGAAGAATGGATACAGAAAATGTGGTTCATTTACACAATGGAATACTACTCAGCTATTAAGAATGAGAACATTCTGAGTTTTGCAGGCAAATGGGTGGAAATAGAAAATAACATCCTGAGTGAGGTAACTCAGACCCAAAATGACATACATGGTATGCATTCACTAATAAGTGCATATTAGCCAATAAATAAATAAATAAATAAATAAAAATAAAGGTACAGAATACCCAAGATACAGTTCACAGAACTCAAAAATAATCAACAAGCTGAAAGGCCCAAGTGAGAACTCCTCAGTCTCACGTGGGAGGGAGAAGAAAGCAATCACAAGGGAGAAGGGAGAGAGAGACCTGGGAGAAAAGGGGATGGGCAGGTGTTGAAGAGGGGAACCTACTTTGGTATTGGGTAAGGGAAAAGGACTGAAGCACTGAGGGCCAACAGAAACAAAGGAAACAGGAAACCTTAAGATGTAGGAGGTGGGGGGACCCTCCAGAATACACCAGAGACCTGGGAGATGAGAGACTGTCAGGACTCAAAGAGAGGGACCTTAGATAAAATGCCCATCAGTAGGGAGAGGGAACTTATAGAGCCCAACTCCAACAGAAAGACAGGGCATCAAGTGAGGGAGGGGGTTGCAATCCCACAGTCAAAACTCTGACCCATAATTGTTCTTGCCTGAAAGAACTGCAGGGATGGAAATGGAGAGGAGCCGAGGAAAAGAAGGTCCAGCAACAGGCCCAAAGTGGCATCCAGGTCAAGGGGAGGTCCAAAGGCCGAACACCATTACTGAGGCTATGGAGTGCTCACAAAAAGGGGCCTATCATGACTCACCCCCACAAAAGGACTCAAGAAGCTGAAAGAACCAGATGCAGATATTTGCACCCAACCAAGGGACAGAAGTGGCTGACCCCTATGGTTCGATGAGGGAAAAGCTAGAAGAAGCTGAAGAGGAGGGCGACCCTGCAGGAGGACCAGCAGTCTCAATTAACCTGGATACTTGAGATCTCTCAAATGCTGGACCACCAACCAGGCAGCACACACCAGATGATATGAGGCCCCCAACCCATATACAGCAGAGGACTGCTGGGTCTGGGTTCAGTCAGAGAATATGCACATAACTTTCAAGAGCCTGGAGGCCCCAAGGAATTTAGAGCTCTGGTAGGGTGGGAAGTGTGTAGTGGGTCATCCTCGTAGAGACAGGGGGGTGAAGAGGAGGTATAGGATGTGGAACAGTAGGAAGGTGGACCGGGAGGGGAATAAAATCTGGAGTGTGAATAAATAAGTAAATAAATAAATAAATAAAAGATTAAAAAAGTTTTCTTTAACTCAAAATATTGCTATAAAAGTATGTTTTCAAGTAACATTTATCTAAAATTAGTTCTTGTATGCTGTTAAATAGAACTTCATGTATATCTTTAAATAACGTACCGAATAACTATTGTTTAGCATAAATTAAAATTAAATTTTATCCATTCTATTACTTCCTTACGGACATAAAAAGACATCATCAAGTAGAAATTATTCTAGGAATCTTATTTTTGGAATTAATCTTATTTTGGAATTAAGACATGAAATAAATTTAATATTTATTGTTATTTTTGTCTAATCAGTATATGTAAGAGTGGACATTCTAGGCATTATTGTTAATATTTCAGAATTGGTATCAGTTTGTGTGCCTGTAGAAATAATAGTTCAATGGGGTTTGAAAACAATGAAATATATGTTTTATAATATCAAGTATATTTAACATTAAAATAATTAAAAAATAAAATTAAATAAAAATGATATGTCACTATTTTATAATGAATAGTAAATGTCCTTCACAGGCCAATTTATTACATGATGTCTCCTTACGTGGCGTCACTATTCACTAATTTACTTTATTGGTAGCTAGTAGAAGTTTAGATTTCTAGATGTTCATAGTGTGCTCTCAACTCTGAATTCATGTTGATGTCTGTTGACCTCTTGGCGGCTGAGGGTCGTTCCTATGTGAGTGACCTGTACTGTCACCTGAGGCTATGGTAATGTTCTTGGTTTGAGCTGCCTCTGAGAGCCTCCTTTGAGATCATTGTTTACTGTAGCTGGGGGTTCTGTGTTGATACCCATAGACTATATAAGCATAGAAATCCATGTGGATATTTCTATACTGTGCATCTGCCTGAAGCCATGGCAATGTTTGTGAGTTGTTCTGCTGTCAGAGGTCACAGTGATCCAAGGCCATGCTGATGTCTGTGGTTTGAGCTGCCTCCAATGGCCTTGTCTAAGTCCATGATCCTACAGCTTCTGTGAATCTTGTTCCTGATCTGTGCTGATCTCAGAAACTATGTAAAAGCCCATGATCTAAACTTGCACTGACTGTGAAGGGCATGGAGGCTAGCTACTTCTACTGTGATATGGATTACTACAGATGCACAGTTGACAGGGAGGGACATGGAAAAATTCTATCACAACCTATGTTCTCCAACTAATACCCCCATAAAATAACAGCACAGATAGAAAGACAACCACTGAGAAAAACTTTTAAAAAGTGTGATGGGGATGCTTAAGTTTAGACCTCTTCAATTAATAGCTTCTGATGAGTATATGGGAATGGGAGGTCTCAATTATATTTAAGGGCAGGCAACTGAGAATTTGATCATGCTCCAGTGAGTATGTAAATAGCATAAATTGTACCTTTTAAAATTCATATATATGTATATATATACATACATATATGTATATATATATGTATATATTTCTGGAAAAGAAGTTACAAGGAAGAGGAGTCAGCAATGAACAGATGAGATGTATGAAAATCCCAGAGAATCAATAAAAACATTATCTTTAAGAAGAGACAGGGAGGGAAAGAAAGGGAAGGTGGGAGGAAGGAAGGGATAGAGATTGAGCCTGTATAGAAGATGTACATCACAGAACTCAGTTCCTTGGGGTTATATTAGCATTCTTTGCTGCCTGCTTGCCTCAATATTTTCTAGGAAACCATGCAGTCAAAGCATTCACTCATTTGTCCCAAGTTTCCATTTTTCCATTGCCATGATGTCATGCTCAAGCACAAGGGACCACAGGATCTTACCTGAACCCCTGAAATTGTGAAACAAGAAAAATCCCTTTTCCTTCAAGTTGTTTCTGTTGGGTATTGGTTCTTCCAATAAAAATTGTACTTGACATAGTAATGCTACAAATACTTCATAGAAAATAGTGCTCAGCACAAACTTTTTAGTATTTTAAAATCTAGTGTTTTCTTGTAAAAGGATTCTTCATGGTCCTCTAGTCATTGACTAATTTCAATTTACTAATCTGTGGAACATAGTTGGTTAATTCTTGAAACATGCATTTCATATTATTGTTGGGATTCCTTTAACCAGAGAGTGAACAAAATTTCAACCCAAATTAAAGAATAAATTCATAAGTTATTTCCAGTAAAATGGTTATGAACTTAATTCTATGTGAAGATCATTTGTCAGCCTTTTATCATTCTTCACTTGCTAAATGTTATTTTTGTTCTTCATGTTATTATTCTTCACATTTGTTAATTAAAATTGTCTGACAATTTATATTTTTTACATTAAATGATTTCTGATAACTTGAAAAATAACAGACTACTTCTACTGTGATATGATGATAGCAGATGTACAGCTGAGAGGGAGGGACATGGAAGTACTCTGTGATAATCTATATTTTCAATCTCCCACACCCACTCCCATAAAGTAAGAGGCCAGACAGAAAAACAGCTACTGAAAAATTTCTTTACAAGGGTTTTTCCCTCAAGTACTATATCAAAAGTTAAAGATTTTTCCATAATACAACCTTTTATTAACTATGTAGTAGGTATTAGATGGTATGCTAAAGAGTTATATTATTTATGTTTATAATCACTTTTAAACAAAAATTTTTACATGCTTCATTTTACTGTGAAGAAAAATGCAGCATAAAATTTGAAATCACATCTCTTAAAAGTTGCAAATGATATACTTGTTATTGAAATTAGATTTTTGGAAAAGATATCAGAGAAAATAATTTTTCATATATTTCTAAAGTTTAGACAAACCCTTCAGATAATTTTTCTAACTTTTATCAGGACATTTAATTTTCTTATTGGAATGAATTGATATTGAGTTGTTTTCTTAAACATTTATCCATTGAAAATTATTATTTAAAATGTTTTTTTATTTTTTGTGATTAAAATATAATTTCATCATTTTCACATTTTCCTTTTCTACCTTAAAAACTTTCTGTACACTTCCTTGTCTTACTTTACTTTTTCATAGATTCTATTTCTTTCACTGTTGTCACACTTTGTATTTGATTTAATTTATATGTATATGATTTGAAGGATGATCACATTATGTAATCAAAACAATTTAGATACTCATTATTATGGAAGACAAGTGTTCTTATCTCTGATTTCTTTAGAATAGTACAGTCTAGGGATGATGTTACAAAGAATACCCCTTCAATGTTAATATGGCTATTGGTGTGATCCTTGTTCATGTTTTGTTTAGTTAATAAGATTTCATAGATATAAGTTATTTCAAATTACTAGAAGACAAAACACAAATCTCAAAACAAACTTCTCTTTCCTCTGATTCTAATAACCTTTCCAAATCTTCGTTCTGCATAATCATGACTATAAGTGTAGATTTTTGCTGCAGATAAAGCACTTGGTTTGGACATTACTGGTTTTCTTTATTTTGATTGTTGTTTTCTGTAATAATCTCATTCTGTTGCATCTTGATGGTGGATGAGATACAAAATTATCAGTGGTTATATGGTTAACTATTTAAAACATGATTAGAAATTATTCTGATTAGAAAAGTGCAGGGACTAAACCACCAACCAAAGACTTCTCATGGAGGGACCCATGGTTCCAGGTGCTTATGTAGCAGAGGATGGCCTTGTCAGCATCAATGGGAGGAGAGACCCTTGGTCCTGTGAAGGCTCAATGTCCCAGTGTAGGGGAAGGTCAGAGTTGGGATGAAGGAGTGGGTTGGTGGGTGTTTGGGGGAGTACCCTCATAGAAGCAGGCAGAGCGGATAGGATAGCAGGTTTCCAGAGGTGAAACAAGGAAAGAGGTTAACATTTGAAAGAGGTTAAATAAATAAAATATCCAATAAAAAAGAAGTTATGATTATATATTCTACTCCAAAGTACATAGCATAACTAATCCCAAGCTAGCTAAGTTTTCATTACCAGCCATGAATTTCATCTTATTGAGCAGGCCTAATGTTAATTTAGAGATATATAGGTTATTGTCAAAATATGCATGCTATTTTTTGATCACTTAAGGATATCATGCCTTACCTGTTCTTTTGTATTATAAGCATCATAGCAGGGGAGGAATATTTATTGATTCTTTCTCTTGGAAACTTATATGACACTTTCTGGTACCTTGAAGGCTAGTCATAAAGTCAGGGGATGTTTCAGGTTAGGTTTTAAGTGTCTCTTGCTCAATCCAGACCAACAATGTACAAGTTGGAGTAGTAAGTCAAAAAAAGAAAATTATAAGAATACACATAAAATCAAAATAGCAAAAGTAATATTATTTGTAAATTACATAATGGCATATGTAAATTTAAAAAATTTTTCCAGAAAGTTTTAGTAAATATCAACAGTTTCAATAATGTGACAGGATATAGAATAACTTGCAAAGATCAATAATTTTGTATACACATCAACAAACATAGAGACCATGAATACATTTGTATTCACAACTGCCTCAAAACAAAAAAATATCTAGAACTAAACCTAATTAAGGAAGTGAAAGATCTCTATAACAAAAAATTTAAATATCTGAAGAAAGAGATAGGGAACAACACTAAAAATATTGAAAGATGTTTTTAATTCATAAATGGTAGAATCAACATTTTAAAACTTACCTCTTGTCCAAATCTATTTAAAGATACCAATAAAAATGCTGAAGTAATTATTTGCAGAAACAAAGAATTCTAAAATATATATAGGACCCCAAAAGATCCCATATATCCAAAGTAATCCTGAGCAAAAAGAACAGTACTGTAGGACATGCCATTTAAGACTTTAAGATATAATAAAACTACAGTAATAACATTAGTAAAATATATGGTCTTTTTAAAGTGTGGACATGTAGATTAGTAAAAGAGAATTGAAGACTTGTACATGAATGTATACAACAGCAGTCTAGTTTTTTTTTTGAAAGATGTTATAAAACAGATCAAAGAAAAGATGATATCTTCAACAAACAATGGTGGCAGAACTGGATATATATGTGCAAAAGAATGAACTTAGATCTGTGTCTATTGGCTTACAAAACAAATGAATAATAGACCCTAATGTGAGAATTGAATCAGTAAAATTTCTAGAAGAAAACATAAGCAGGTCCAGACATACTGAGTAGGACTCTCCAAGGGCAAAATTAAACCTAACAATTGTCAAGTGGGATTTCTTAAACATAAAAGGCTCCTGAACATATAAAGAAACAACCAAGTGGGTGAAAAAAGACAGTAGCATGGGAGAAAACCTTTGTCAGTTTACATTTGACAGAAGTATCAAAAGTATTAATATCCAGAGCACTAACAAACAGAAAGATGAAGAAGAAG
>NW_022196914.1:10419447-10425140 GCF_008632895.1 Mastomys coucha
CCTTTCTCTAACTCCTTCACTGGGGACCCTGTACTCAGTCCGATGGATGGCTGTGAGCCTCTACATCTTGTTAGTCAGGTACTATCAGAACCTCTCAGGAGATAGCTATATTTAGGCTGGCTTGCCCTTCCTTCAGTCTCTGCTCCATAGTTAATCTCTGCAACTCCTTCCGTGGGTATTTGGTTCCCCCTTTTATGAAGGAATGAAATGTCCACCTTTTGGTCTTCCTTCTTCTTGAGTTCCTTGTGGTTTGTGGGTTGTTCTTCCTGTATTCCAAACTTCTGGGCTAATAACCACTTATCAGAGAGTGTACACCGTGTTTGTTCTTTTGTGATTGGGTTACCTCACTCAGGATGATATTCTCCAGATCCATCCATTTCCCTAAGAATTTCATAAATTTATTGTTTTTAATAGCTGAGTAATACTTGGTGCTTAAGAAATAGAAAAATGCAAATAAAATGATGTTTCATATTACCCTAATCAGAATGACAAAAATAACCAAAACAGTCAGCAACAAATGCATTTCAGGATGCAGGTAAACAGGACCCCTCATTCACTGTTGGTGTGTTTGCAAAACTGGTGCAGTATGGAGAGTTCTCAAAAGGCTATATAATAAATCTACCCTATAATTCAACTCTATGTCTACTTGTCTTATGCTCAAAAGACTCAACATCCCACTCTAGGGATCATTGCTTAGCCATGATCATTGCCATTCTAGTTACAAAAGCTAGAATAATGGTAACAATCCAAATGTCCTTCAACTGATAATAGAAGATGAAAAATGGTACATATACACTATGGGATACTATTCAGCTGCAAACAAAAGTGAAATGATGAAACTTATAGGTAAATAGAACTAGAAGTATCTTTTTGACAAGCTGGCTCATTTTTAAAAATATATTCTTTAATCTTTTCTCTTTAAACTGTCTAGTGGTTATCCTCCTCCCTGTATACCCTCCACATCCCATACCTCCTCACCCCATCTCCAAGATGATGTCCCCACCCACCCCACTCCACCATACCTCCCAACTCCAGGGTTAGGTGCATGTTTTCTGACTGAGTCCAGATCTGGCAGTCCTCTGCTGTATGTATATTTGGTGCCTCATATCAGGAGGTGAATGCTGTCTGGTTGGATGCTCATTGTCAGAGCGATCCTGTGGGTCCAGGTTAATTAATACTGCTAGTCTTCCTCTAGAGTCACCCTCCTCCTCAGCTTCTTCATTATTTTCCCTAGTTCAAGCACAGGGGTCATCAGCTTCTATCCACTGGATAGTTGTAAATATCTACTGTTTTTACATCTGACTGTTTTAGCTCCTTGTCGGGCCTTTCAGAGGGCAGTCATGATAAGCCACTGTTTGTAAGCACACCATAGCATCATTAATAGTGTCAAGCATTGGGGCCTTCCACCGAGCTGTATCCCAGGTTTAGCCTGTTGCTTGACTTCCATTTCCTCAAGCTTTTTTCCATTTTTGTCCCTGTTGTTCATTCAGACAGGAATTGGGGGTCAGAGTTTTTGACTGTAGGATGGCAACCCCATCCCTCCACTTGCTGTCCAGTCTTTCTACTGGAGGTGGACTCTACAAGTTCCTGTATCTACTGTAGGGCATTTCATCTAAGTTCCCTTCCTTGAGACCTGAGAGTATCTCACTTCTCAGGTCTCTGGTAAATTCTGGAGGGTCCCCTTACTTCCTACCTCCTGAGGTTACCTGTTTCCATGCTTTCTGTTGGCCCTCACGGCTTCAGTCCTGCCCCCCAATACCTGACCATATTCTTCTCTTCTCCTCCCTGTCCCTTTTTCCATCCATGTCTTTCCCTCCCTTCTTCCTTCTGTGATTGCTTTCTTCTGCCTCTCAGGTGGGATGGAGGCGTCCTCATTTAGGCCTTTTGGCTTGTTAGCCTTCTTGAGTTCTGTGGATTGAATTCTGGGTATTCTGTTATTATTATTTTTTATCTAATATCTCCTTAGTGAGCACATACCATGTATGTCCTTTTGGGTCTAAGTTATATAACTCAGAATGATATTTTCAAGAAGCTAACCACAAAAATATCAAACAACCCAATCAATAAATATGGTATAGATCTAAACAGAATTCACAACAGAGGAATCTCAAATGGCTGAGAGGGTCTTAAAGAAATTTTCATAGTCCTTAGTAATCAGGGAAATGAAAATCAAAAGGACCCTGAGATTCTACCTTGCACCAATTAGAATGACTGAGATCAAAAACTCAAGTGAAAGCAGATATTGGTAAGGATGTAGAGAAGAGGAATGCTCCTCCATTGCTGATGGGATTGCAAACTGTTACAATCAATCTGGAAATCAATCTGGAGGTTCCTCAAAATATTGGGAATAAATCTACCTGATGACCCAGCTATACCACGCCAGGGCATATACCCAAAAGATGGTCCACCATGCCACAGGGACACATGTTCCACTATGTTCATAATGATGTCCCACAACAGAAGAATGGATAAAGAAAATGTGATTCATTTCACAATGGAATACGACTCAGCTTTTAAGAACAAGGACATTATGAGTTTTGCAGGCAAATGGATGGAACTAGAAAATATCATCCTGAGTTAGATAACTTAGACGCAAAAGGATAAGCATGGTATGTACTCACTAATAAGTAGATATTAGCCAAAAAAGTACAGGATACCCAAGATAAAATCCACAGAACTCAAGAAAGCTAACAAGCTGAAGATCCCAAGTGAGGATGCCTCAATCAGAGTACTAATATCAAAATATATAAGGAATTCAGCTGACTCATTAGTGCAGCTTCTTTTGTATTTTTAGGTCTATGAAGCCCCTTATACATTTGATATTTTATCATTTTATTTTTCATAGTTGAGCAATCATATTTTCTTAAACTCATGTTCTCAGAGTTCTTCCCCACAGCTTTGAAGGTCTTGAAGGTTATAGCATCAAAAGTATCATATTGTATCATATCATAGAGCCATATTCTTGCTTCCCAGGATCACGTATTTCCTCATTATCATGGAGTCATTTACCATGGGAGAAAGGACATTTCCTGAAGGAGGAACATATAATAAGATATATACATTATTGTAAGAACAAGTCTTACTCCTAGCAACTACCAACATTCATGGAGGCCTATGCACCAATGTCTCTGCTCCAGGGGTGGGAACTATGTCACCTTGTCCCTTGTGCAGCCATTTAGGAATCAGCAGCAGGTAGAAGTTACCTCCGAAAACCAAATATTTTAGGAATGTTTGAAGCAGGTGTAATAAGGACAATAAAGAAGAATAAGGAAAGGGGACTAAAACTAAGAATACATTAAAAGAATCACATGAAAACCCAATATACTATATCTTATCAAAATGCTACCCAAAAACATTTTCAATTGAGGTAGTCCTCATAAATGTGTACTGATCTGTCCAAAAGCAATGAGTTATCAGCAAAAATCCAAATATTATATGTGAAATAATTTCTTAATCATTTTGAGTCAAGCAGTTCCCAGAATCACCCCAAAGCCATAAAGACTTTCTCGCGATAATTCACTAGAATTTGTTGGTAAGACTGCACATTTTGATCACAGATATAAAGAAACTATGCTATAACAAAGCTATAGTTCTCCCTGTTGTTAGATAGCTATGGTAAAGCCCAAAATATTTACGAAGGTTGCTAGAGTAAAGATGTCAGTAACAGTCTCACATGCCAGGTACCATAAAGCCTCTGAAACAAGATGAGCCCACTATTCTAATAGTAGTCTAGTGGGTCTAGTGGGGAAGAACCCACTGTTATCTGTCTGGATTTGAGGCTTGCTCTAGAGAAAGAATCTCATGCTTTGTTCTATATACCTGGTCAAGATATGATGAGGTCATTGACCCTATGCCGGGGAATCTACTACTAGTATTTTTCTAAATCAGCCTTCTAATTACTTCTCTTTATATCCATTGATTAATACTGTGGCCAACCTTCATTGTAAAAGCCTTGTACTATCTTACAAGTTGTTAATGGGGGTTGGGGTTTTAGCTTTGTGGTAGAGCACTTGCCTAGCAAGTGCAAGGCCTTGAATTTGGTCCTCAGCTGTGGGGGAAAAAAGGAGTCCTTAATGCAGTAACTCCTAACTGATTTAGTGCTAAGAGAAAGTGACAGTGGAATGTTTGGCCCTAAATAAGATAGCCACAACACATTCCCCAAATCTTGAAGAGTATTTTAGTGGATGATGTAGGAAGAATGTAAGAACTAGAAGATGTGTAGATCCCTAGCTAAAAGATGTCTCTGGACATAACCTAGCACTGATTTCATAACATTCACTGCAAACATGGTTATCTGAAAAATATGTGAACATGTTTGAGCCCAGGCATTTCATCACTAGGAAGTGAGAGTCCTATTAGATTCAGTTCAAATAGCTTCTGTTTGGAGTTTTGCTTTGATAGTGATGTGATCACCTATACATTGCCCTTACTCCAGCAAATAGCTCCAACCCATGTATAAGCAAGAAACTAATTAATTGATGAGTAATACTTAGTCAGGGTTTCTATTGCTGCACAAACATCATGACCAAGAAGCAAGTTTGGGAGGAAAGGCTTTATGCAGCCTATACTTCCACTTGCTGTTCATCACCAAAGGAATTCAGGACTAGAACTCAAGCACATAAGTGAGTTGGAGCTGATACAGAGGCCATGGAGAGATGTTACTTACTGGCTTGCTTTCCCTGGATTATTCAGCTTGCTTTCTTATAGATCCCAAGACTACCAGCCCAGTTATACAGAGGTTTTCACTGATTTTATTTTTCTACTGTTACTCATAAGCATGTAACACTGTATATGTATATCCTACATATAGTTGGCATTTCAAATAACTGGCTTTTATAGATAAAAAGTATATCTTAAGTTATAGTTCTAGTCAAAAAAGAGACTAATTATATTGCCAAGTTATTTATAAACAAATTTTAAGTCTGAGACTTTTTTTTTGCCAAGCTTTGACTGTTTATTAACTGACCAGATTACAAAAATACCATGGATGACACCTTAGTTCATCTGTCTAATAAGCCTGTTTATCTGGTCTTCCCTGTTGCCAGCATCTCCACCTTCTACAAAGTGAGTTGTCTTTTTCTTCATTCCACCTCGTGGGGAAGATAATTTGAAGGGGCACAGGAAGTTACTTACTTCCTTGAAGCGTTTCCCAACTGTTTCCCAACTGTATAGATCTCATGAATTAGATCCTGCTTGCAGATGATGCCAAATTTACCAAGGGATCCAGCAATCAAGGAATTATCTGTCAAGGCAAACCGCTTCTTATTGATTTTGCCATAGCCTCGCTTATAGATGAGCTCATTTACTGACTTCAGGTTGAGGTACCCCCATGCAATGTACGGTTCCACAATCCTCAGCATGTTGATTGAAGTCTTGTTGGGCTTAACAAAGGTGCCATTGAAGATCTGACGAAGATGGAGAAGCTACAATACCTTGCGGACCTTTGGGCTTACTCCATTGATACCTTGGTTCTGCGGGCACATAGAAGTTCCCAGCTTTCCTGGCCATCTGGGTCATCCGGATCTCAGTCCGGTACATCTGCCTGTACTCCTTGTGATAGTGCTTTGCCTTCTCATAGATGAGCTTCCTCCTTGCCTTTCGCAGTGTCTTCAGGGCAAACTTCTTCCTCAGGTGCTTCACCTTCAACTCTGCGAAATTCCTTCGCTTTTTTTTTTTTTTTTTTTTTTTTTTTT
>NW_022196914.1:10425398-10447398 GCF_008632895.1 Mastomys coucha
CCAAGGACTGCACATAGAGGGGTCTGATTGTTCAAGCAGCATGTGTATGGTAGAGGATTGCAAAATCCTTCGCTTTTTCTTAAGGGTTTCTGGCACAGCAGGAACCTTTTTCTTAAGAGTTTTTGGCACTTCAGGAACCTTTTTCTTAAGGGTTTCCGGCACAGTGGCAGCCTTCTATTTCTTCTCTGGAACGACCTCCATGGCTGCAGCCGGAAAAGGCTAAGTCTGAATCTTATGTCTGGGAGAATTGAGCAACAAACAAGAAACAAACAAACAAATAAACAACAAAGCCCTACAAACTTGGGGCTTAACTACAGAAGTCTTATACAATTCAAAGAGCTTTGTAGTTTTCTTTCTTTCTTTTGTAGTTTTATTAAAAACAACCCATTTACATAATAAATGTTATTTAAAACTTTAAATGATAAACTTTTATTTATTTCAAAATATGTGGGGTACAACTTGATGGCAATGAAAGATGTATTTGAATTTCATACAATGTGAGTATTTAATTTCTGTTGACCCTGGTATTTAAAATTAAGCTCAGTAATAATGGCACAAGGTAAGTACAGTTCCTTTTAAACTGGACAGACAAATACCTCTACTCTGTGAGTTGCATTTTATTACATATTTCCTGACCTGTCATCATTGTAATTTTCTATTTCACTTAGTTTCTTTTACTAAATTAACGTGTATTATAGTGGTGCTATGACTTCATAGAGGTTCAATAATTAAATTGTTATGAACAGAGTCATTGATGGAGTAGAAGCATCCAGAGCAAAGATACAAAATCAAAGACAAAGACATTGACACAATATAGGATAGGTTCAGAAGGGCTGTCAGCCCTTCTTGAAAGAACTTAATATCTTGAAGGCATGCTGTACTCTCTTGATATTGGCTGACCTTGCTATTGGAAGTCTTGACTCCTCAATTTCTTTCTAAATTGTGAGCAAATATCTTTCTCACCTGCTGCAAGCATTCAGGGATAAAATAAGCTGTTCCATCCATTGATTCTCTCTATTAGCTTTTTGTTTGCTTCATTTGTCACTTGGATGCAACATATCAGTCAACATTGCATCTTAGAGAATATACAACCAACACTTTGTCTTAGAGGTTCAATAGATGGATGGAAGGTGAGTAGGTAAGTAAGCAGAAGAAATGCATATCTAATTTCTATTCGTTTTCTTAATATAAATATAAATAATATATTCATATTTAGATAAATATGGTATCTATAAATTAGATAGAAAAAAATTAATGAATATACAAAGTGATAACATTTTTCCTGATTTAAATTACTTTGGCAGATATCAGTATCTCACAAGTCCTGAAATGCAGGAATTTTTCAAGTTGTTTAATTGTTTAAATAGACATTTTTCCTTAGAACCTAACTGAAAGCTCTTGTTGGAATCAATTTAGATAGAGTTCAGTTAGGAATATTAGATATTATTCCAAGTAACTGAGATCACCAACTATAGTAACTTTATAAACACATTGATTGACAGCACATATTTTTATTATTTAAAAATCATGCTATTAAAGTATTTTTACGTTTAGTTTCTCATAAACTTATTACTTCATTGAATGTGTGTTCCTCAGAATCAAAAGTATTAGGGATGACTATTGGCAGACCGACACCTATTCTATTAAAGTGATTCAATGGACTAATTTAACATTGATTCTGATCCCTTCTTTTCCAAGAAAAGAGGCAAAGTTTCCAAGTGGAAAGATTGTAAAATTATTGGAAATTTTCTAGTAGTTCAGTTTTCATAATAATACTCTTCAAGACTGGTTCAACCTTCTTAATTCTGAGACACATTAAAAACACTTCTTCATGTTGTGGTGCCCTCAGACATAAAAGTTATTCTTTTTGTTACTTTGTAACTGTAATTTTTCTAGTGTTATGAATAATAATGTAAATGTCAGGTATGTAGGATATCTGATGTGGAACACTGTGAAAGGGTCATTCAACCCCCAAAAGTGTCATGGCTCACAGGTGGAAACCACTGCTTTAGGGGCAGAATCTACCCTACTTCTGTCTTAGAAGATGTTATTTGAAATTGATATATTTTGATGTGCATTTATTATAGGCAGCTTTTCCATTCTCCTCACCCTGCAAATGAAACATTGATGTTAGGACATTATTCAATTATGTTGTATTACCTGCTTGATTGAAGAAGAAAAGAATGTTCTGCTTAAATGAAAACCAATGTACCCAACTTATAGTTTGGCTAATTTGAAATAATTATGTTATATAAAGTGTGAAACCATTTATTATATTTGATTCATTATATCAATTTTCTCTAAATAATTTCAGATATAACATGTCATGCCAGAATCACTTTAGAAATTGTATTAAATATCAAGAAATAAGCAGTGATATGAAAATAATACTTATTACTTCATAGCAATTCAAGTTAAATAGATGACATTTTTATATATCTAAGCAGGGCAAAATAAAATAGACACTGACAGAAAGACAATAAAGAAATTGTATGGATTCATTAGAAGTATGTTAAATTGAACTTGTTGTATTTCTAAATCTTCTTTACCTAATGATTCTTATCAAGTAAATCATGACTTTCATAAGAAGGATGAACAATGTAGAACTTTGTTTATTCTGTTTATTAAGACAGAATACTCTTTTTACTCCAGGCTGATCTCAAACTTCAAATTCTTCACTAGTTAAAATTATTAAATATTTTCATAGCTATCTGACTTCATGATAAGAAATAAATGACATAAGAAGCACATCCCTAACAGAATATGTATATTTCAAACCAATGATACTAGGTAAATAAAGAACAAATGGACCTTCTTTGCTTGGATTTTACATAAATTATGCTGCTGTTAGTTTTAGACAATCACCACCATAGTGAAGATCAAAGCATATGAGAACTTGATGTGTCTACATTCTGACCTAATAATTTTCAGAAGCTCTATACAGGACAAATTTTCTTTCTCTTTTTTGATCTACAATATATTCTTAGCAATTTTTTTACATAAAAATTTTAATTCATTTTGATTAAAATTTTTCACAGAATATAGAGTTTGAAACATATGAGCCTAATGCAATAATATAAAGCAAGAATGATATTGCTTTAGTGTCATATTGTCAGTCATGGTGGTCAGAAACAATTGGTTCTGATTAATTTTGCAAAGTTGTTTATTTTGTTATAGCATTTCATCAATTTATATGATACATATTAATTATAATCACGTGCTCTACTAATTTTTCATGCCCCCTTTCACCTTCATTCTTTTACTTTTTCCTTATTTCTAGTTGTCTACATTTTACTTTAAGACCATAGCTTTTGTGTTTATTTCATTCCATGAAATTTAACATAGCTGGCCTCCTATAGGAACACCAAGAAAAGCTTAGGGAATATAGATGGTCATTTGTTCAGTATCTTTTAAGTGTGATTCTGCAATTTAAAAATATAGTTTAAAAATATAATTTTGCACAGTTCACAATTTTGTGTATATGGATTTAACCTTAGCTTTTTTTTTGATATCTTGCTTAATTTCTCATTGACGATGAGTCTTTTGAGTCCCTTACCATCTTATCTAGTATGTCACCTTATAGCTCTTTCTTTTACATCTATGAAGGTCTGGATTACTGCATTTTATCTGGTTCTATATGTGATTCACTAGTTCTCTCCTGTGCCTTTCCATATTATTAACAGTTCCTTTGCAACCACACCCCTGTTTCATTTCACATTAATGGAGATGTAGAAAAATGCTAGGTGTCTACAACCTGCCAAATTCTCTCTGAAAAGAAATTTGGAGAGTTTTATTCATAAAAATGGACCTAATAAGGTTATATAAATTTGAGAGAATTTGAGACCACAAATAACTAGTTTGGAGAACATCTTTTAAATGTTAATTACCCATTACTTAGCCATTATCACTGAATTTATTATTGCTTTGGATTGATTGTTCATATACACTTAAATTCTGTTGCAGTAGGTGATTAATTCGCTCTAATCTCTCCAGTGTTCATGGCAAGAGTTCTTTGTTACCTGACTCAATGTTCTGGATTTCTGAATGAAACACACACACACACACGAACATATGTAGTCTTATATTTGATATGCCTTAATAAGTTCAATGACTAGGTCATTCCCAAACTTCAATGTTGTGAATGTCCTGTCTTCTGATACTTCTGAGTTATTACTTACTAAAATCTATATTCCATCTTTGCTACCCTAGATCCAGTGGGGGAGTGGTGCCCCTGGGGCCACTCTTCCCCAGTTCTTACATGATTAGTATGCTCTCTCTGCTGCAGTTGTTAAGCCTAGCGGGATCTTATTCCTTTCCCAGCATGGAGATTCTAAATACTCCTTCCTCTATTGGTCCCCCTGCCCACAAATCCTAAAATCCCACCCCTATCTTTCTGCCCAGCTATTAGTCTCCAAAAACTTTATTTACCAATCAAAAGAAATTGGAGGCAGGGACCCTCATGGTCATACTTGTGGAATTCTCAAGCAAATTCAAGGAACTCAAATAACATAATGCAAGTTTCAGCCAAATCTGAAATAAAATTCTAACCTGAAAGTCTATATGTGTTAGGAGTCCTACTTGTTCATATATTGAAATTAATGTATTTGAATAGGGTATATCTAATTAGGAAATATCTAAGCAGCCTACCTATATAATAAAATGACTCAGTGATTCTAAGATGTAATATCAATATACCAAAATAGATGTTCTATGGAGCTGTTCAGATGAGTTACTTATTTCAAACCTGTAGACTTTGATTCCAGTTAGTTAACTAACTAACAAGCATACAAGGCTCTCTAGTGCTTTCAATGTGTAAAACAAACAATAAAACTTTAAGTATTAGTCCATCTCAAAAAAGATATAGGTTTAAATGTAAAACATTAAATATTTACTGGTGACGTTTTACATTTCCCAATGTATTTTATATTTGACTTCAAATTATTGGAAAGAGTTTTCTCTTCTTTTGTTATCAAAGGGGAATAGTCAGGAATTGGCATAATCACAGTATATAATTAGAGAATTATATTTCAGAAAAATTAAATAGCAGTTGCGATCCTGACCAACCTAAGAAATGACAGACTTATTCATGTCATTTGTCAATTTTTTTCAAGTAATAAAATTACTTCTAAGTTAAAAATTGTTGTGAAAGAACAATGAAAGATTTCCTTCAACTATATAATTGATTGAAATTCAAAAGAAGCCTTGAATAGTTTTAGCAGAGAACGATGTAATTATTTTATTTTCAGCTTTAAAACTTTAGTCTGATAGTTTTTAGTTATGTGGCATATTCAGTATGTTCTTCTAACTCTGACAGATATTTCAACACTTATTAGTTTCAGCTTTGGAATTCACAGAGACAGCATTTAAATGTTGTGTCTGGAAATCAAATAGAAGTTTTTAGTCTATGTTATTTCTTGTCTCCATTTGATTATGTAAAAACTTATTTTGTTTTGGGGTCTCTAAAACTAAAGGACAAGAAGTTTTAAGCTCCTTTAAACATTCAGTTAGTTAGTATTAATATGTTAGTATTATCTTCAAGAAATGTGGAGAAATGTCCACATGCTATCTAAAATTTCTATGTAGACTTTGTTTTTAACTTTCAAATTTATTTCTATGTTTTACTTATTTACTTTACATTCCCCTCATTGGCCCCTGCTTAGTCACCCCCTCCCATAATCCTTCCCCCATCACTCCTGCCCTTCTTCTCCCTCTGAGCATGTGGGTACCACCTGACACTTCAAGTCTTTGCACAGCTAGTGGCTTCCTCTACCACTGAGGCCAGACAAGGCAGGCCAGTTAGAACATTTATCACATAGAGGCAACAGCTGTTGTGATAGCCCCCGTTCTAATTGTTCAGGACTCACATAGACACCAATCTGCAAATCTGCTACATATCTGCAGGGAGGCATAGGTCCAGCCCATGTATGTTCTTTGGTTGGTGGTTTCTACTCTGAGAGCCCCAAAGGTCCAGGTTAGTTGACTCTATGTAGATTAAGAAGAAACTCTTAAACTCAATGATGACTACATAGGATAAACCCCAATTCTCTGAAAAATAGTAATTAAATCCATATCAGGTATTCAACAGTATATTATATGTTATGTATTCAAAATGGAATGACATTTTTTTTTTGGAATGACATTTTTATAGAGATTATACCTATGGCAAATGATTCGGCAGTTTTGGGCATTCTTTCTCCAAGTGGAAACTCACTGTACAATTTTTTTATGAATAGATAATTTTAACTTTTCACTATGATCTCTTTTTTTTGTTGAATGTTTTCAGTTTAGGGGGTCCTTTCTATCATTCTCTGTGAATCTGAGAAAAATATAGTTCTATATCTAACTTGAGGTTTATTATATTACATTTGTAAATGGAAATACAGCTTTTCATCTAGGAATAGAATTAAACTTCCATTCATAGAATTTATTGTGAACTCGAATGAATTTTATGATGTTTCAAAACTCAAGTCTGCAATATTCAAGTAAATATAATACTAGAGAGTTCTCACTTCTCAATTTTTCAGTTGCTATCTCTCTAGATATTTTTAAGCTAGACAATTCAAGTACATGTGAAAGTTGTTATGTATAACATTAATTTATAGTTACATAACTTACCAAACTTAAAGCCTACACTGGGCAACTGTATTATATGTGTTCAAATCTCATATCTATCATTTTCTCTCTATGTACTTTGAATAAAATGTGCCTTTTTATTCATATATAAAATTAATTTGACAAAATACAACTGATTCATTTTACTACCCCTGGTAAAATGCTACTGATGGTAAGCAATTTGACATGTAAAGACTACATAGTATTTTTAGCTGGATTTGGTTATTTGAATTTGTAGAGTGAAAGTATTAATGATAGTATAAAATTAATCATTCACTTTTGTTTGATAATTACTGATAATTCTGATAATTTTAAATATTTTTTGCATTTTCTTTTGTTCTTTTCCTGAAATTAGGACCTTATTAAACATGATATATCCTGATAACAGTTGTCCCTGTCCTCCTTCCCATACTCATCTATTATCTTTCTGTTACTTTATAGAAAATAAACAGGCTTATTATAGATAATGAAGTAAAACTACACATAATAAAATTCCTAAAAGAATTATAACCCATAATTTCATTTTCTAACTCCTCTCTCTTTCATTTCCTCCTATTTTCTTCTCTATCAATAAACTTGACAAATTTTTATCAGGACAAAAATATTTTAAGTGGCTAAATATGATGCTTTGTAAATGAACATTTAACTTATTTTTAAATTTTGACTATAGAAAATAATGGTTTTCTCAATTATTTTATGCAGTTTTTCTGAATAATATTTTAATGTTATAGACTCTCACAAGACTTTCAACAGTTAATGAACCCTTATAAAACAAAAATAGTGCTGGATGTATCACAATTCATAGCTAAAAAAAAGCAATCTTATATTTCATTAAAATGTAACTTTTATATATATGTAGAAAAATATATTTTAATATTTTAGAAATGGATTAAAATGAAACCCCAAGTAAAAAGATAATAAAATTTCATTATAATTCTTTTGCTTCCACCTAAAAATGTCAATGCAAACTTAGATCATGGAAACTCTTAGCTTAAGAAAAGACTTACAAAGAGTGGTATAGAATGCCCAGATTTAAAAGCAAGCAAAGAGACCTGCTGATCTCAGTAAGGGTGCCAAAAATTCACAATGTAGAATGAAATGGTCTTTTAAGTTGTTCTGGGAAGATCATGTATTCCCATACATACAAATGAAACCAGACCTTTTAAAATCAGACATAAAAGTAGTTCAAAGGATACTGATATGTTTAGGATAAGAAGTTTTCAAGTGAGTGAACTTGTGAAAATAAGCATATGGAGGGTCCTCATGGTGCTGATCTCAATAATAATTTTGCTGTTGTTGCATTCCAAGTGCAAACAAAAACCATAGACAAGAAGGACTTCATCAAATTTCCAAAAGCTTCTCATTGTAAAAGGGACATTGTTCCAGACCCTCATAGGGACTCATAGAGACTGAATCAGGAATCCTGTGTAAGACTCTGCATATATGTTATGGTTGAACACAGCTTTGTATTCTTGAAGTACTACTAACAGTAGGAGATGGGGCTGTGCCTGACTATTTAGATTGTTATTGGGACCCCTTTCCTTCTATTTGGCTGTCTTGTACAGACTTAACATGAGTGGATATGCCTAGTCATACTATAACTTGATATGTCTGATTTGGTGATTTCCCTGGGAAATCTGCCCTTTTCTGAAGGGAAAGTAGGTGGATTGGATCTGGGGGAGAGGAAAATAAAGAGAAATGACTTGGAGGAGAGGAAGAAGGGGAAACAGTGGTCATAATTTAGTAAATGAAAGAAGAAGAATAGCAAAAAAAAAAAAAAACCACCCAACAATAATAAAAGGTACATTTGTATCTCTGTTATGGTATTGAGGTTCAGGAGCTATGTACATACTTTGTGTATTTACTTCTATATGAATATTGCTCATCACACACTGCTATAAAGCAAAGAAACTAGATAGACTTAACTTCATAGAAGATAGAGGTCTAAATAACACAAAAATAGATGTTCAATAATACTAATTATCCTTTCAAAATAAAATCTGTATTGAATGTGAAGAATGTCAATGACTATAAGGAAATTCAAGCTCTTTATGCAGTCTTGGAAGAAAATTATAGTAGTGTGGAAAACACTGCATAGGTTGCAATAATATGAAAAATAGTACAACTTCTCACTGTAATTAATTCAATTTACTTACCTATCCAGGAGGACTATGTGCTTTGTAAAATACTAAGTATTCATAGTCATAATGTGATTGGTACTATAAAATTATAGGAACATTCAGTTGTGCATGGCATGTGTCAAAAGTAATAGCCTCAGTAGACTTTAGTTATTTGAATTACCTACAGTTATTGTATCTTAGATCAGGGGGTACCCAATATAAAGCATTATAATATATATTTCCTAAAATGATGGACCTATGCTTCATAGTGAACCAAAGTCAGCAGTTTTGTTGTTTTTGTTTATTTTAGTTTTGTTTTGTTTTGTTTTGTTTTTTGTCTGACATGAGAACAGACAAAATACCAGGGCATTTACTATATCTTCATTCTTCCAATATTATACATAGAAGCAGGATGATATGTCTTTTATAATTGTCACACATACAATTAAGTATAAACTTTTATCATCATTCTGCCTTCCTTATTTGTGGATTCTAAGATACATATTCATTTCGCTGTTTATCTTCTTGGATGTAGAAACCAGCATGTCAAAAACAGCACCTGAAACGCCAAATCCTATTATTATATCCTGGAATATTTTCCTGATTTTACTGTAAATTTTAATAATACAACAGTGGTATCACAAATTACCAGGTAATTCTTTGAATCAGAGATCACATCTTTCCTGGTAATGTTTTGCTTTTTCATTATAATAGTTCTCATTTTCTGCTGCAAAACAACCTGGAACACACACACACAAAAAAAACCCAAAAAACATTGTCCTTCACAGTGTTGAAATATATCCTTATAGAACAAGAATATAAAATCTTGTAAGTGACCATTTTCTCTGAGATACTGTTTTGACAATTATTTCATGCAAATTTCATTTGTCTTTGAGAATATCTCCTGAATATATACTTTTAGGAGAAACATAATATAGTTTTATATTTAAATGATGAGCCCACTATGACAAAATAGGTTAACTTATAGTAGTTGCAAAAAATAAATCATGATTTGATTATATCCTTTGTTATGTTTCCATAAATATTTACAATACATTCATGAGTTATCATTTATTGTCTTAGTATAAAATAATGTAAAATAAATGTTAAACTTGTGGAATAGTAAGTCAAAAATATGTTCTTTAAGAACATTGTATAATATTAATACTAAATGTATAGTGAAAGCAGTTTCTCAATTATGAAGGTGGTGTTACTAAGTGTAAAACATTAATTTTTACAAATACAAAGTTGTCTTTATTACTTTTTTCACCACCAGTTACACTTTTTGAAACCCATGAACATAGAAAGGATCAAGTCTTCAAAATAGCTGCTTAAAAAGACATACAAATAAAATATGCATTTTATTTTATTTTTTAATTTTATTTAATCTTTTTATTACCATCCAGATTTTATCTCCCTCTCAGCTCACCCCTTGACTGTTGCACATTCCATACCTTCCCACTCCTGCATGAGGATGTCACCACACCCCACCCCCACCCTACCAGAACTCCCCACTCCCTGGTGCCTTCATCTTCTTTGACTGAGTCCAGACCCACAGACCTCTGCTGTATATGTTGGTTGTCCAGTGCCTGAGAGATATCAGGGATCCAGGATAGTTGAGACTGCTGGTTTTCCTACAGTGTTGCTCTTCTCCTCAGCTTCTTCCAGCTTTTCCCTAATTCAACTACGGGGTCAGCAGCTTCTGTCCAATGGTTGGGTGTAAATATCAGCATATGACTTTTTCAGCTGCTTGTTGAGTCTTTCAGAGAGGCCCCTTTTTGTGAGCACACCATCTCCTCAGTGATAGAGTCAGGCCTTGGCGGGGTGGGTCTCCCTGTGAGCTGGATCCCAATTTTGGCCTGTCACTGGACCTCCTTTTCCTTGGGCTCTTCTCAATTTTTGCCCTGCAGTTCTTTTAGACAGAAACAATTATGGGTCAGAGATTTTGACTGTGGAATGGAAACCCCATCCCCCTCTTGATGTGATCCAGTCTTTCTACTGGATGTGAACTCTACAAGTTCCCTTTACCCAATGTAGGGCATTTCATCTAAGGTCCCTCCCTTTGATACTTGAGAGTCCCTAACCCCCAAGTCTCTGGTACATTATGGAGGGTCCCCCCACCTCCTACCTTCCTGGGTTGACTGTTTCCATTCTTTCAGCTAGACTTGAGGGCTTCAGTCCTCTTCCCCCACAACCACCCAATACCTGATCATGTTTTTCCTTCCCCACCCTGTCCCCTTTTCCACCCAGGTCCCCTCTTTCCCACTCCTGTGATTGAGCATTTTATGAAGAAGCAATCATAAAATATGCATTTTAAAACACAGTTGTGTATCAGTTCTATAGGTAGTTACTGTGACAATACACCAAAAAAAAAAATTAATTTAAGGAAGGGCAGACTAGTTTTGGAATTTGGTCCATGACTATGATCCATCATGCCACGAACACAGAAACTGAAGTTTGAGGTGAATGTTTACATTGGATCTTCAGTGAGCATATGGGGGAAGTAAATGTTCCTGCTGTGATGCTTTATTCTGTTGTTTTTATTAATCTTTTCTATCTTTCTTTCCTCCTCTAAACCTTTCCATGTACTATTGTTCATCTCTCAAACTCATGGTCTGTGTCTCTCTCTCTCGCTTTCTCTCTCTGTATGTGTGTGTGTGTGTGTGTGTCTGTGTGTGTATGTGTATGTATTACTAAATATATAAATACCACCTCTTTAGTTCATATAACATTATTTGTATGTATATCATTTATGAGCTCCTTTAAAAATATACAGTCCATCTAGTTCTGTCTAAACATACATGGATATAGGACCATGTACTTAAGCATAGGATACCTCTGAGTAGTGTCCTTCCTGAATAACATAGAACTTTTCCTAGATAATAGCAATCAATTGGGAATAGTTTCAGTTAGAGATGGTACTTCAAAAGATACTTCACAATCTATACTGGGATTTTGGCTGTTTTCATCTTATGTGTGCCTTGTATATTCAGTTAGAATTGTTATAACCTTATATGTTCTGTTGCCATGTAATGCCCAGAGAATATGCCTCAGATTCACACTATCTCTGACTCTAACAATCCTTTTCATACCTATTTTGCATTGATTGGTGAGACTTTACAGTAGAATTTGGTATAAATAATCTTTCCAGAATCTCTTACAGCAAGCTGTAGTTCCTATTTTAATCACTATGTACTGAAAATAGTAGCTTTACAAATGAGCATTATACATTGTGCTAATCTATGAACACAAAGAAAAAAACTTAGGGCCTTTATTACTATGTGCATTGTACAATATAATACTTCTGAGCTTTCCCCTAGGGTGCCATATCTGTTCACCACCTGATATGCCAGGCCAGTTAATATTTGTATCTTGCAAGATTTACAACTGGAAAGACAATTGATTAATTTTCTAATACAGTAGTCTACAAAGACCTTTGCAGAGCAAGTAAGATTAGAACTTGATATTAGCTTGATATTAACTTAATTTTCAATGTCTTTATAAGTCAAAATTTTGCTGTCTTCAGCAACAGATTATCACAGTTAAGTTTTGTAGGATAGCCAAGAACAATGGCATTTTCCTTGCAATGTTAAGGAGTTCAATGGAATATAACTAAGCAAAAGCTCAAAAAAAGGAAGCTATATTTAGCATTGGGATTTTTATTGGATAGTCTTTCAAGGTATAACCCAATTATATGATAATATCATTTAAGCTTCTTTCATATCTGTGCATTTGTATATTTTACAGAATTTCCACAGTTTTAGGTTTCCACATGGCTTTAGGAAATGATTTTGTTATCTGCAGTTGCAATCTCCTGCAGCCACGCAGGATACCAAGCAGGTAGAAGTGGACACCAAACTACACAGAAATATTTTGGCACAAAATGTATCCTGCTAACAAGATGTGAAGGAACTAGATGAGCCAGAGAAAGAGGGAATTGCCAATCATGTTTGGCCCAACTAGAGACCTATTCTATGGGCAAGAAAGAATCCTTGGCAATATTAATGATTCTATTTTATGCTTGTAGACAGGAGCCTAGTGTAACTGTTATTTGAGAGGGTCCACTCTTTTATTCTCAGAAAATCTTGACTACCAAAACTATTTTTCAATAACCAATCAGCAAGTTTGTCACATTTTGAAGGAGTGATGGGATAAATTATCTAATAAGTCACCAACTCATAGCTGATGTTAAAAATATTTCTTAAATTTTAAAAGTTGCCAATGGGGTCTTTTATAACAGACTGCATGAATTATATAAGTCAATAATCTTGCTAAATTAATATATTTCTTCATTATATTTTCTAATATATTCATTTTCTCAATGAGTCAGATATTGTTTGTCTCTTGTGAACTTGATATCTTAGTCAAGTGGTTATTTAAATACTTTAAAAATGATATTCCAGTATCATTATATGCTATTTATTCATTGTCATAATTACTCCAAGTGATTTATGACTCAAAACCCTAATGGTCAAAAATAATTGTTTTGATTTTTATTCCTTCTGAATACAATCTATACTGATTTCAAAGGACTACTTCTGCTTCTTCCTTCTTTTTTTGTTCTCATTGTTGTTGTTGTCCTTCTTCTTCTTCTTCTTCTTCTTCTTCTTCTTCTTCTTCTTCTTCTTCTTCTTCTTCTTCTTCTTCTTCTTCTTCTTCTTCTTCTGCTTCTTCTGCTTCTTCTCCTTTTTCTTCATTTTCTTCTTTTTGGTGAGATAATGCCAAGAAGAAGGAGATGGTTATGTCATTGATAAAACTGAATTTATCAAAGATTTTAAAGTTATAAGACTGAAATTATTCTATTAATACAAACTGTTTGATATGTTAATTTTTGTATTTTTCTGTGACATATTTTTCCATTAGTCAATTTGGTTAGAGTCTCTAAATTTCTTTTGTTCAGATGTTAGGAAGTTAAACATGTCATACCTATAAATGTGTTATCTTGTCAAAAAAAAAGTTAAGTAATCTGGAAGGTATAAGTTGTAAAGTAGGAATTTCAGAATTATCTTCTGAATGGTTACTGACTACATATATGTATAAGTATGTTCATTCAATAACTTTAACACTCTATCATAACAGAGATTACCAATTTATCTGATATCTTACTACAATTATTCTATTTTCTATTGACAGGTTTTCAGCTGCTTGTTGGGTCTTCCAGAGTGATGTCATGCTTGATTCCTCAGGCTCCTCCTCCTGTCCATCACTGTAATTCTTTCATACAGGAAAAATTATGGGTCAGAGTTTTGAATTTGACCCATTTGATGCCTTGTATTCCTGCTGGAGGTGGGGTCTATAAGTTCCCTCTCCCTATTGTCAGGCCCTCCCTTTGAGGTCCTGGGAGTCTCTCATCTCCCAGGTCTCTTGTGCATTCTGGAGGGTCCCCACAACCTCCTACCTCCTGAGGTTGCCTGTTTACATTCTCTCTGCTGGACCTCAGGGCTTCCGTTCTTTTCCCTCACTCAATACCACATCAGGTTCCCTACTCTCCCCTCCTGTTCACTTTTCCCCCAAGGTCCAGCCCTCCCTCCCCACTTGTGATTGGTTTCTTCTCCCTCCCAAGTGGGACTGAGGCATCCTTATTTGGACACTTCAGCTTCTTGATCTTCTTGAATTCTGTGGACTATATTCTGGGTATTCTGTACTATTTTGGACTAATATCTACTTATTAGTGAGTACATTCCATGTATGTCCTTTTTGTATCTGAGTTACCTCACTCAGGATGATATTTTCTAGTGCTATCTATTTGCCTGCAAAACTCAGGATGTCCTTGTTCTTAATAGCTGAGTAGTACTCCATTGTATAAATCAACCACATTTTTTGTATCCATTCTTCTGTTGTGGGGCATCTGCTTCCAGCTTATGGCTATCACAAATAAGGATGCTTTGAACATAGTGGAACTGCCCCTGTGGCATAGTGGGGTATCTTTTGTGTATATTCCCATGAGTGGTATTGATGGGTCTTCAGGTAGATCTATTTGCACCCAAACAGTGGACAGAAGTAGCAGACTCCTGTTGTTGAATTAGGAAAGGCTGAAAGAAGGTGAGGAGTAGGGTAGAAAGACCAACAGCCTCAATTAATCTGGACCACGAGATCTCTCAGTGGACCACCACACAGACAACCTATACCAGCTGATTTGTGGACCCCAACACACATACAACAGAGGACTCCTGGGTGTGTGTTCATTCAGAGATGAAACACCTAACCTTCAAGGGACTGGAGGCTCCAGGGAGTATATAGGTCAGGTGGGCTGGGGGGTGGGGAAATCCATGTGGAGAGAGGTGGTTGGAGGGGAAGTATGGGATGTAGAACAGTCAGAGAGTGAACAGGATGGGGGGGAATCTGGAGTGTAAAAAAAAACAAATTTAAAAAATACAGGTTTTAAACATAAAGCATTAAATAGAGAATCTTTCTTCAAATATGAATTATTATTTGTAACCATTTTAAATTAAGTACTTTTTCACCTTCAGTGATGTGATAACCATGGATACTTCTATGCATGACCTCAACCACTCTGGAAAATTTGCTGGTTACATATACAAAAGCCACATTTAATTACTTAGCATAATTAAGTTCCTTAGTACTGATCACAAAAGGATCTAAAACACCACTGAACATTTTGATAAATATTCAGTGCACCCTAGTATAGAAGTTCATAGGTAAAAGAGGCCAATGAGATTCTCTTAGACATGAAGTGCTTACTGTTCTCTTTGCTGACACAGGAATCTAGCCTAGTTAAGAATGGAGTTTACTAAATATAGGACCTCAGGAGACACAGAAACTCAGGAGAGAACACATACCTAATTATCAGCACAGTTTAGAGGACACTAGTGCCACTCAAGCAGAAATACTTCCACATTAATTTCTAATAAAACTGAATTGTTTTTGCTTATCCTTTTAAGCACCACACACACACACACACACACACACACACACACACACACATACACACACACACAATTTCTAGATAGGATTTAGCTAATATGCTTTCTCCTATACTCTTAGTGGTCAGCAGGATATTCCTGCTACTTTTGCCTCTATTTGGGTATTCTGAAAGACATAAATACTATCAAAAGTAGTGGACAACTTGGGCTGCAGAGACTGCTCAGCAGTTAAGAGCACTGACTGCTCTTCCACAGGTCCTAAGTTCGATTCCCAGCAATCATATGGTGGCTCAAAACCATTTGTAATGGGATCCAATGCCCTCTTATGGTGTGTCTGAAGACAGTTACAATGTATTCATTTGAAATAAATAAATCTTTAAAGAAATAAAAAAAAGAAGTAGGCAACTTATTCCTAACAAGAAGTTGATAAGATTAGCATACGTAAGTCATAACAGATACCAAGTACCAGTGAGCAGCCTTTTTTGACTCAGGAAGCAGATGACATTGATTTATTCTTTGAAACATAATGCTGTTTGTTGGAAAAACTGAGGTCAATAAGCTAGCATTAATCTAATTTGCTATTTAAAGGTAGTTGTATTTTGTGAATTGATTGTTTCCTTATTCTTTTTAAAGTAAGTATAAAAATAATTATTTACCCTTTTACGTGCACTGTCTGTGGCATCTATATATATTTATATACACACATGCACACACACACACACAATGCAACATACACATGCATCATTTAAAATGAGACAAGTGTTGAATGTTGAATATTAAAGTGATGTTGCTGGTTGGGCCATTTTGTTTTGTATTAGGGTCAAGGATTGGTGTTGACATAATCCTTGATGGGACAAGTAAATCTTTTAGTCACTAATCCCTCACAACCATCCATTGGGACTGAACACAGGGTCCCCAGTGAAGGAACTAGAGAAGGGACCCAAGGAGCTGAAGGAGTTTGTAGCCCCATAGGAGGAACAACAATATAAACTAACAATATGTACCCCCAGAATTCCCAGGGATTAAACCACCAACCAAAGAATACACATGGTGGGACTAATGGCTCCAGCTGCATATGAAGCAGAGGATGGCCTTGTCTGTCATCGATGGGAGGAGAGGCTCCTGCTCTTGTGAAGGCTCGATGCCCCAATGTAGTGGAATGACAGGGCCAGGAAGTGGGAGAGGGTGGGTTGGTGAGCAGGGGAAGCAGGGAGAGAATTTTTTTTTCAGAGAGGTAACCAGGAAAGGTAGAATATTTGAAATGTAAATAAAGAAAATGTCTAATAAAAAAATTAGTCACTAATCAATCAGGAAACAGTGAGCAGAAATGGTGTGAAGCTGCTCCAATATCACACATCAAACTATTACAAACTAGACTATGCAAAGAATTAAAGTGTAAAGTAGTATTAGTGATGTTGTAAGTTAAAATGTTAAAGGAAAAGTGGCCCCTTATTTGCTACTCTTGGAGGGTCCTCCTGTCTCACCTGTCTTTGACATGCCCAACACAGAGACGAGGTTGCCTTTGTTTCTCTTCTTGCAGAACATTGGTCTACTCACCAGAGTTTCTTCCTCTTTCCATATGCTATTGATAATCACATGTGTTGTGCTTTTCTATGACTGTCAATGCAGTGAGGTTGCTTATACCACCGTGTCTAGAAATACAGTACACAATGTAATTTCAATGGTCTCAAGACCACCAGGTCACATATTTTTTAGAACAATATATATATCATATATATATCATTATTATGATATATATCATTATTATTATATTATATATATATATATCATTATTATTTTATGCCTCCTCAATTGCCTATGAGGGAAATGTGGGGACTAGATCACTGACTTAGACACATGATCGCAGGAGTACACATACATACTCATGGATATCTCTATACAATTAGATGGGAATAAAATGCAATCTCTACACTTACATATAAAAGGTATTAGGGGAGTAAATGTTTACTTTCAATTAATACAATTAGTAAAAAAATAAAAAAGGGAGGATGCAAAATAAAATCATGAATTTTAAACTACATATTCCCTGGTCTTTCAGTCTTGTCATTTGAGAACTGACAGAAAGAACAATCATATGACAGACAGAGCATCACTTAGACTTCCATGTCAGGCAACAGTTGCATCTGGATCAAAATTTGTTTTCATGTTTTTGCTGCTGTCCCCATTTTCCTCCAGAATCTGGTACCTGACTCCAGATATCTTATACATATGTCATTTGATGCTGGCAATGACAGCAACAGAATTATCATTTTTTTCTCTGTTCAGATATCTGTGAAATTAGAAGTCAAAGAGAAATTCTTGGAGTATCCTTCTCTCTCACTTGACTTTGAAATGCCCAACAGAGTGGTGTGGTTGCTTTTGTTTCTCTTCTTGAAGCACATTAGTCCACTCACATGAGTTTCTTCCTTTTCAACATGTGTGCTTCTCTGTTAAGCTATTTGCTTCTGAAACATTCTTCTCTAGCTGACATGCTCATTCAATATGACTCTCTGGCTTCTAGCTAAGCCACAATTTTACCTGGTTCCTTCAACAGATCTATCTTATTGTTATCTAAACGACCACCTGATAGCTCCAAACATCTTTCAAAAATGATGGCTCTAGTTCAAATTAATTTCACAGATGTGACACAACATCTCCACTCCACTCTCCCTTTAACTGATCCCTACCATGTTGTGTTGCCCCCTCCTGCTCAGTTCTTTCTCTCCATTCACTTTTGATGTTTATCTTATTTCAACTTCAGAGGAAGATTCAAGTACCCTCCTTTGGGCCCTCCTTATTACTTAGCTTCTTTGGGTCTATAGATTGTAGCATGGTTAGTATGTACCATGTGTTTTTCTGCATCTGGGTTACCTCAGTGAGCATTATATTTTCTACTTCCATCCATTTGCCTGCAAACTTCATGATGTCATTGTTTTTTGTTTTTTTTGTTTTTTGTTTTTTGTTTTTTTTTCTCGAGACAGGGTTTCTCCATGTAGCCCTGGCTGTCCTGGAACTCACTCTGTAGACCAGGCTGGCCTCGAACTCAGAAATCCACCTGCCTCTGCCTCCCAGGTGCTGGGATTAAAGGCGTGCGCCACCACCGCCCGGCTGATGTCATTGTTTTTAATAGCTGAGTCCACTGTGTAAGTAGTCCAAGTTTTCTCTAACATTCTCAAGATGTCCAGGGATAAAAATGGAGCAGAATTTAGGGAAATAGACAACCAACAACTGGCTCAATTTGAGAGCTTCCCCATGGGAGAGAACCAATTCTTGACACTATTATTGAATACTCTGCTGTGCTTACAAACAGGAGCTTAACTAAACTGTTAATCTAAGAATCTTCATCCAGCAGCTGATGGAATCAGATGCAATGACCCACAGCCAAGCATTAGACAGAGATCAGAGTGTCTTGTGGAAGTGTCAGGGAAAGGATTCAGGGACTTAGAGGGGGCAAGAGCAGTATAAAACAATCTACAGAGCCAACTAAACTGGGCCCATGGTGGATGTCATAGATTGAAACACCAATCAGAGAATATGCATGGAGAGAACCTAAGCTCCATACAAATATGTAGGAGATGTGCCGTTTTGTGGGCCCTGCTGCTCTCTGCTGAGTCCAGTGACTGAATCTCTTTGCCACTAATGCCTGTGGCTGAGGATCTCTGCCACTGATTCCTGGAGCTCTCTGATGCTGAGGGCTGGGGCTGCAGCTCTCTGCTGCTGGGGCCTGGTGGCTGCACGGTGTGTTAGTTAGAAAGAGACATTGCATAAGTGAGATATTTTATTATAGGAAAGAGGAAATAGGCCAGTCATGTAGAGAGAAAGAAAGGAAAGGAAGGATAAGAGAAGAGAAGGAGAGAGAAAGAAAAAGGAAAGAAGGGAAGCAAGAGAGCAAAAAGGGAAAACAGAGAATAAAGAGCAAGAGTGAGAGCAAGAAGGCAAAAGAGAACAAAGAGCAAGAGTGAGAGCAAGAAGGCAAGAGAACAACGAGCAGGCCAGGCGGTGGTGGTGCACACCTTTAATCCCAGCACCTGAGAGGTAGATCCAGGAGGATTTCTGTGTTTGAGGCCAGCCTGGTATACAGAGTGAGTTCCAGGACAGCCAGGACTATATGGAGAAACCCTGTCTCGAAAACAAAACAAAACAAAAAAATCAAAAAAACAAAACAAGACAAACAAACAAAAACAAAGAGCAAGCGAGAGAGGAAGAAGAAGAAGGCAAGAGAAGAGAATAAAGAGCAAGAGAGAGAGGAAGAAAGCAAGAGAATAGAACAAGTAGCAAGAAAGAGGGGAGGAGACGAATCTCCCCTTACATTGTGTGAGGCTTGGCTATCTGTGGTGTGTGGGCCATGCCTGGCTAAGGTCAGTAGACTGGGGGTAGGGTCCAGCTAGACTGCTGGGAGCTTGGGGAATTGTCTACCTGATAGAGCACACATCTCCTGTGGGGGCAACTGTGAGAGGTTGTGACTGAAACCTGAGCCAAGGTTCCAGGAGTTACAGCCAAACTCCTACCATTCCTTGTGAACAGAAATTGCCCACTGGGTGCTTCAGAATTCTAGGTCTGTTACTTGACTGGGCCTAGGTTGCCTGAATAGACCACTGCCCTACACAGCTTGAGTCTTTTTGTGCATCCTCAAATGATGGAGCAGAGATTATCTCTGAGTCAGTCTCTCTTATCTGCCTTTGGATCCCTTTGCCCTAGCTGGGGCGTCTTGTCTGTCCTCAGTGGGAGATGATGTGCTTAGTCCTAGCAAAACTTGATATGCCAGGCTTGGTTGGTACTGGGTGAGGGGATCCCTACTTTCTCTGAAGAGAAGTAGAATGGAAATGGAAGGAGTGGGTGGGAGGAGTGGCTGTGCATAGCTCAGAGATTATTTGCCTATGATTGACAAGGCATGGGTTCAATCCTAACACCAAACAAAACAAGACAACAAAAGGAAGAGTTACAAAACCAGGAGAAAACTCTAAGGGACAAAAACCAATGCTTTAAGTTCAGACAGAAGTCAATGTCTCGGTGCCTTTTTATTCTGTTATGTATTGTGAGGTGTCTGTTATCCAAGTTGTTTGAAAAACAGAAGGTGTTGAAATTTAGGAGATATTGCTTAAGATGATAATATAAAAGTTCAAAGGCAAAGATGAGATTGAAAGAATAGAAACTAACTGACATGATATAAAAGATCATCAAAATATTTAAAAGATTGAGTATAGAAAGTTGGTGTGTTCCACAATTGTTTCAGTTTCATGTCCCATGTTTTGATATGGCTTTGCTTACAACAGTAATTTCATCAGATGGTAGGAAAGAAAAAACAATGCTGGTCCCAGTTCCTTCTTGGTCTCTGTGGATTCTTGATCAACCAACCACTCATCAGTTCTCTCATGAGTTCTGAGATGTTACTTAATAACCAAAACCATATTTTTCAGAGAAATATTTTCTAGCCATGTAGGCTATCTCTTTTCTAAATCACAATATAAATATTCATATAGACATACATCATATATATTGAGATTCCTTGGTTGTTCTGGGCTCCTATTTACCATGACTAACAGTATTTTCAAGTCCTAATTATGAAATCAAACATCCTTGGATTTCTCTGCTATTATCTCACAGATTAACTTTAATCAGGTTGACATCTTTGTATGTTTCTTTTGTTTATACTGTGTATAACTATTATTACAATGCACATTTTAGAATTAAACCCCATAGGAAAATCAACAATATCAACCAACCAGAATGCCCAGAGCTCCCAGGGACTAAACCACCAACGAAAGAGCACATGTGGAGGGACCTATAGCTCCAACCTCATATGTAGCAGAGGATGGCCTTGTCTGGCATCAGTGGTCCTGTGAAGGCTTGATGCCCCAGTGTAGGGCAATGGCAAGGCAGTGAGGTGGGAGTGGATGGTTGGCTGAGGGAATACCCTCATAGAAGCAGGGGTGGGAGAGAGGCTGGGATAGGAGTTTGCAGGGGGGAAACCAAGAAAGGGGAAATATAAATAAACAAAATATCCAATAAAAAAATCTAAAAAAAAATTAAAAGTTAAAAGTTTAGGAAATATTTTGTGCTCTATTGTTTTTATTATTTCATCATTTTTTATTAGATATTTTCTTTATTTACATGTAAATTTCTCCTTGCCCAGCTTCTCCTCCAAAAAACAAAGAAACAAACAAAAACAAACCCCTGTTGCCTCCCCCATCCCCATGCCTGCCACCCCACCCTCTCCCACTTTCTGGCCCTGGCATTCCCCTACACTGGTGCACAGAACCTTCACAGGGCCGAGGTCCTCTCCTCCTGTTGATGATCTTTTCTGGTCCAGTCGATCTGGGGTTCTATAGGCTTCTTGTATGATCATGGGCATCTCTTTCTTTAGGTTAGAGAAGTTTTCTTCTA
>NW_022196914.1:10447709-10452817 GCF_008632895.1 Mastomys coucha
TGGGATTTTTTTGTTTCCTCTTTAAGGGCTTGTACCTTTTTACCTGTATTCTCCTGTATTTCTTTAAGTGAGTTATTCATGTACTTCTTAAGTTCCTCTATCAGCATTTTGAGATATGACTTTAGATCCAATTCTTGCTTTTCCAGTGTTTTGGGATATCCAGGACTTGCTGCAGTGGGAGTACTAGGTTCTGATGAAGCTAAGTAGTCTTGGTTTCTGTTGGTAGGATTCTTGCGTTTGCCTGTATCCATCTCTTGATTTTTGGTGTTAGATGTTCTTAGTGTCTCTGACTATAGCTTGTCCTGTCCCTGCAGCCCTGCAAGTCCCCTAAGACTTGTGGGGCCTGTTCCTCCCGACTGGCTGCTCCAGTCTTAGAAACTCACAGGAGAGAAAATGTTCTATTGTTTTTAAAACCAAAAAAAAAAAAAAAAAACTCAATCTTTATAACCTTAGCTGATAGAAAATTTCATGTTTTTATACTTTTATTAATTTCTGGAACTTAATAAATATTACTCATTATACATTTTTGCTTTGTTAATAAATTACATTTGGATATTTTTATGTAAAAGTTTTCTAAGACAGTATCAATTCACGTGTCCAGAGAGCATTACTAGATGTTCTCTTGACAAGAAGAGGAGCTCCCTGTGACTTTGTCCAGTATTCTTGAAGAAATGGAATCTTTCACTGATTTTCCTCAGATCCTATCAAGTACCAGGTTTCTAAGTTTACTTCCCCTTCAATGTAAACATGGTAAAGCATTTTATATATGATAAAATAAAGCTAAAATTATCTGTAAATAGACTTCTGTAAATAAGATAGTTACCATTAAATTACCTATGTATGATATTTCCAAATTACTTCAGATTCATTAAACATTCACATGTCATGTCAGTCTATAATATCATGAACTCATTTCTATATTTACACTGGGACAATAATGAAAAATTAGAGGGAGAAATAAATGGATGTCATATATTCATATTTTTAAAGATTTATTAATTTTTTTTATTCATGAGTATACTTTAGCTGTCTTCAGAAACACCAGAAAAGGGCATCAGTTCCCATTACAGATGGTTGCTAGCCACTATGTGCTTGCTGGAAATTGAACTCACAACCTCTGGAAGAGCAGTCAGTACTCATAACCTTTGAGCTATCTTTTCAGCCCTATATTCATACTTTTGTAATCTGACACTTGAAATATTCTCCAAAGCATTTTGTGGTGTGAACAAGTGATAAGAATTCATCCGATGCTTTAGAATATACTTACTAATGTGTGGTTATTAAAGTTTATGCTGTTTTACATTCTTGTTAAAATGTACCTTTAGGTAGTATTAGATTAGGAAAGGCCTGAATTTAGAAGAACTTCAAAATACTGCAAAGGGCACAATGAGTGTAAGAGCCAGAAATAATGGTGGATACCAGGAGAATAATGCACTCTATCAACTAAGCAAAGTTCATAAGAACTTAGATACACATAAGCAGCAATGGCTTACATGGTTCTTCATCAGGTCCCCTGTATATATATTTATAGCTTTCAGTTTAGAAACTTCATGGGACTTCTCAATGTGTGAACAAATGAGTCTATGATTCTTATGCATTCTCTTGGGCTGTTTTCCTTATGTTGGGTAGCCTTGTTCAACTTCAATGTGGTTTTCTTTTTTCTCTCATATTTATAATTTATTTTGTTAGCTTTGATTGTTATCATTTAGAAACTCATTCATTTCTAACGGGAAATGGAAATTAATAGGTAGGGAGTGGATCCAGGGTGCATAGGAGGTAGGAGGAGTACAGTAGGGGAATCTGCAATCAGGATGTATTGTATGAGGAAGAAAAAAAACACCTCTATTTTTAATTTAAAAAGAAAGGACTTTTAGGCTGGGCAGTGGTGGCACATGCCTTTAAACCCAGCACTTGGGAGACAGGGGCAGGCGGAATTCTGAGTTTGAGGCCAGCCTGGTCTACAGAGTGAGTTCTGTGAGTTCCAGGACAGCCATGGCCATATAGAAAAACCCTGTCTTGAAAAAGCAACCCCCCAAACAAACAAACAAACAAAAAAAAAAAACAAAGAAAGAAAGAAAGAAAGAAAGAAAGAAAGAAAGAAAGGAAGGAAGAAAGAAAGACTTTTTTTTCTTCTCCTTCTCATATAAGTCTGAAATATAAATTTGTCAGAAAGTTGCTTTTGGCCAATATTGGAGATAGTCTTTGGTCTGGGTTTCAGAATATTACACCCGACACCTTAATACTAATACAAAATAATTATCCACTCTAAGCATTAATTAATTGTTACTGACCTATACACTGTGGTCCCTGCGACCTGGCTGTTATAATCCCTTTTTAAAAATTTTATTCCCACCTTAATTTTCTATCCATATTTTAATTATACTCTATATTTTAATTGCAGTTACTGAGACCATATAACATCAATATTTTAATTAAAAGAAGATACACACAGGGTAGAAGAAGATTATCAAGGATACAGATTTCAAGGGAAAACTTTCATATTTAAATGAGAATATTTAAGCAACACTTCTATATATTACTAAGGAGTAAATTACTGTTATACATTTATCACTCATCTGAAGAATAGAGTTCCTATAACATTGAAGAAATAGTCCAATAACATATTTAAGAACAATTAGCTGAACATATGGAAATACATTTACTCAAGTTTAAAGTATCTAATTAAACCTTACTTAAACAAGCTGGGCAGTGGTGATGCATACCTTTAATCCCAGCACTTGGTTGGCAGAGGCAGGCAGATTTCTGAGTTCGAGGCCAGCCTGGTCTACAGAGTGAGTTCCATGACAGCCAGGGCTACACAGAGAAACCCTGTTTTGAAAAACCAAAAAAAAAAAAAAAAAAAAAAAAAAAAAAAAAAAAAAAAAAAAAAATTCCTTAAACAAAAGAATCATTTCCTTGAGTACCATATGTTTTTCATTCTAAGTGATGATCTAATCAATCACAAAATAGTCAAGCTTTTAAATTTAATTGTGAATTATTATTATACCTATTATGACACATGAATTTAGATTGTAAGAACAGACCTGCTTATGAAAATTATAGTAAAGGAGTTGATTTAGGTCATATGACCTAAAGAAATGTTTATAGCTAAATCTAAGAAACCATCAAAAACATCATCTACCATGATCAAATAGGCTTCAACCTAGAGATGCAGAGATGATACAATATATGAAAATCCATCAATGCAGTCCACCATATAAACAAACAGAAATGGTAATAAAACACATTATCATTTCATTAGATGATGAAAAACCCTTTGACAAGTATTAACACCCTAGTCTTGAAGAGACTAGATGTACAAGGCACATATCTAAACACAATCAAGGGAATATACAGCAAGTTTCTAGACAATGTAAAATAAAATGTAAATCAACTTAAAGCAATTCCATTAAAATCATGGTAAAGACAAAGCTGTCTGTTCTTTCCATATATGTTCAATATAGTATTTGAAGCTTTAACTGGAATAATATAACAACTAAAGTCAATCAAGTGAACAACAATTTGGAAGTAACAAATACAACTATTGCTGTTCAAAGATGATTGGATAGTATCAATAAGTAACCCCAAAAAATCTATAAGGGAAGTCCTATAGCTGAGAAACCGATTCAGCAAAGTAGCTGGAAACAAAATCAACTCAAACAAACAGATAGTCCTTGTATATACAAATGCTATATGGTCTGAGAAAGAAATCAGGGAAACTATATCTTTCACAATAGCCACAAATATTATCAAGTATTTCTGAGTAACTCTAACCAAGCAAGTGAAAGATTTTATATGATAAAACTTATAATCTTCAAAGAAAGAAACTGAGAAAGGTATTAGAAGATGGAAAGATCTCTCATGCTCATGGATTAGTAGGATTAACATACTAAAAATGGCCATCTCACCAAAAGCAATATACAAAATCCATCCTATTCCAATCAAAATTCCAACACAGATTTTTTAAATCTTGACAGAACAAAACTTGATTTCATATGAAAAGCAAAAACACCCAGGAGAGTCACAACAATACTGTACAATAAAAGAAGTTCTAGAGGTATTACCATCCTTGATTTCAGACTGATTTCCAGAGCAATAATAATAACACCTGGAAGGTATTGGCATAAAATAGACAGGTTGATTAATGGAACTGACATGAAGACCCAGAAGTAAACCCACAGACCTATGGGCACTTGATATTTGACAAAAAAGCAAAGTATACAATGAAAAAAGGAAAACATCTTCAACAAATAGTGCAGGTCTAACTAGATGTCTGCATGTAGAATGATGTAAATAGATCCATATATATAACCCTGACCAAAATTTAAGTCCAAGTGGATCAAACACTTCAACATAAAACTGGATCTACTTAATCTAATGAGACAAAGTAGGGAACAACCTTGAATGCCTAGGCTCAGAAGATACATTCCTGAACAAAACAGCAACATTTTCAGCACTAAGATTAAGAATCAATAAATGGTAACTCATGAAACTGAATAGGTTTTCTAAGGTAGCGGATACCACACCATCAAAAGATGTCATGATTGTTACACCTTGGCTTAACAATAGTGTACAAGTTTGAGCTTTCAACAAATACAACAAGTTTGTTTGTAAATGTGCCAGAAATCTTAATTATTGTTTTTAAGAACCTTATCCATTATTCAAAATAGACAAGAAAAATTTTGATTCCAGCCACTAAACTAATTATGCTACATAAATTTTGTTAATTGATGTTTACCAAAGTTTTAGTTTGTTAAAATAACACAAATAATATTTTACTATGTTATTTATGAAACATTTTTAAAGGATTTAGGAAGCCAGTCACTTTGAAGAAATGCCTTAGTAGCATTCTACATTATCCAGCTTTCTAAAACACTACATCTTCATTTTTTCTTTATTTTACCTTGGAGGACAGCTTCTAACAGATTAAATACAAATTAAAGTTTACTTCTGATACACAAATACAATTTTTTTAATTACTTATTTCTTTTATGTATATATGAGTATACTGTAGCTGTCTTCAGATACCCCAGCAGAGGGCATCAGATCCTATTACAGATGGTTGTGAGCCACCACGTGGTTGCTGGGAATTGAACTCAGGACCTCTG
>NW_022196914.1:10453691-10472236 GCF_008632895.1 Mastomys coucha
TATACCACAATTTCTGTATCCACTCCTCTGTTGAGGGACATCTGGGTTGTTTCCAGGTTCTGGCTATACGCTGAGCCATCTCTCCAGCCCATACAAGTACAATTTTTAAAACTACATATCAATGCTTATTTATCAAAATAAAAATGAAATTATTCAGTTTGGAATTTCAATATTTGTTTTACTATAAAAACACAGCAAAGAGAATATAATTCAAAAAGATTATTATAACTATACAGAACTCATCTGTAATATGTCTGCTACCCATGTTGTTTTCTGTGTATTGGTATGGTCTTCTTATTCCCCAGACTCTGTTAGGTGAGATCAGTCAAACTACTGATTGACAGAATTTTGATTTGACATATTTGCTTATAAACAGTTTCTTAAATATTTTAATTTTCCATGCATAATGCCTCCATCTGGATCAATAATCATGGTTCCATCTATTTCTCATCATTACAGCATGATAATTAGACAAATTATCATTTTGTTATAGAAAGTTTCAGAGTTGACACTCAATGTAATGAAGAATTTGTTACTACTTTTGTAGTTTTAGAGACAGGAAAAGATAAGTCAGAGATCACAAAATAAGTGAATCATCGCACAAATAGAAAGTGAAAGTTGACAAGGTTACTTTTACAAGCTATAATGTAATAGTTAAAATGTTAGTTAACACATTTCTATTTCTCCTTAAATATTCAAATGAAATGATGTTGGCATTCCAAGACAATCTAAATATTCAATTTCATGTTGGCATTGTTCACAATATCTAAGATATTTAAGACTTTTAATGTCCATTCATGGATGAATAGGTATAGGAACTGCTATAAATGTGAACAATTGAATATTATTCAGGCACAAGGAAAAAATAAAGTTGCAATATGTTACAGAATTTTATGAGTAAAGAATCTCATTAGTAACCTCCATGACAGTAGAAGAATCACCAATCTTTCATTTCTTCAAAAGACATTTTTGGAATATTACCACACCTTGAAAACAAAATCTCAATAGTCATAGGATGTTTGCTTTTTAAAAAATCACTAGAATTCCATTGAGAAATAAATAAAAATAACAAAATATAAGTATTTGGCTTAAGAAACCAACCGCAAAACATGTACATCATGTACACATTTTCTGTGACAATTCTGTTCTCTTCCTAGTCCATAAGTAGTTATTACACACTTATCTAACAGTACATTATTTTGAACTTTACCAGAAATGAAGAGAAATTTATGTTTAAAAAAATTATGAATGGGAAGTGCTCTTCCTCACTTTATCTCAATCACTATCTCCTGTCTTCCCTCCGAATGTAGTGGTGGTCATATCTCATCTTACTGTAGATATTCCATAGTACATTCAGACTTATGTTTTTATGGCACTAATGGTTTTTAAAATTATAGACAGCAACCTTTTAGTGAAAACGAGGATTACATTAATCGCTTCATATAAGATTTAATATTAACATCATCTTTTTGCTCTCAAAAATTATTATAGCTAACATTTATAAAATACCAATACTATGTAAAGAATCAACTCTATATTAGTCATAATTTTTCTTATGTTATAATGCATATATATAAATATATTTTAAATTTACCATGTTCACAATTCTTTACTTTGAAATCTTCTATATGTTGATGGGTAAAATTCTTTAAAATATAAGGTTAGTATATTTTGTAATTACTCAATCTGAAAGCTTTTGGATAAAATGATATAATATTATCATATTTTTGTGTAAACTATTAGCTTGTGTACATGCAGACATAGTGATAGATTAGTATGTATCTTTCTCTTTGTGTCTTTCTGTCTCTGTGTATGTCTCTATCTCTATGTGTGTCTCTCTCTGTCTCTGTCTGTCTGTCTGTCTGTCTGTCTGTCTGTCTGTCTTTCTCTCTCTCTCTCTCTCTCTCTATATATATATATATATATATGTGTGTGTGTGTGTGTGTGTGTGTGTGTGTGTGTTTACAACTTAAGGCCAGAGGTTGATATCATGTCTCATCTTCTACTTTCCCATAATTATTTGTTGAGACAAAGTTTTTCACTGAATCTTAGGCTCAATAATTTTGTTAAACGGTCAGGACATTGAATCATCAGGATTTCCTGTCTCAGAGGCATAATTCCATGTGCCTTATTCATGATTTTTATTGTAAGTCCTGGGTCTCTTAACTGTAGTCCTCATGCTTGTACAATAAGTACTTCATCTACAGAGATTCCACTCTTACACCTAATTATTATTTTTACATATGGCTCATAAGAACATATGGATACATGTAGTGTTTGAATATATGCATTTTAGTTGTTAAAAAATTTATTTATTTAAAATTGTATCCTGATTCTTTTATTTTGCTGCTAATATAATTCCATTTATGGTTCTTAAATATACTAATATCTAAATATGTAATATATATTAAAAGTGGTTATATATTATGTAGGTAATAATGTTATTCTACATTATTTATCAAACCAGAATATGCTTGATAAGTGAAGATCAAAATATGTATTTTCAAGCAAAATAACCATTGCCTTAGGCATTATTTAATTCTAAAAGTAGATTCTCCCATGTTTTGTGTTAAACAAGTAAAGGAGACAAATCGTTAAAATCATTATCTTACATGTCTACTGGTGTTTGAAATGTTATGGTATATAAATGGCAAATAACTTGTTTATTTTTTATGGAATATCAAATAAGTAAAGATTATTGACTCAAAATAATTAGGAAAATAAAATAGGAACTGATTAACATTGCTTTATTTTATGAATCTATCTGACAAGAAATAGACAGTCCTGCACAGCACATTAATTATATAAACTGACAGTTAAGATAGCACTGTATAGCAAATGGTGGCATTTTGGTATTTTTTTAAAATTATTATTAGATATTGGTATCTTTGAATAATACCAATTATGCATTTATCAATATATTATATAAATATTTAGAAATTTGCATGACTTTCTCATTTTATCATATTTTCTTTTATTTCTTATTTACTAAATGGACTCTTAAGAGAATATTTAGTAATCCTAAATATATTTTATTTATCATTAAACAAGTTTAAAAGTCCTAGAATGGATTGAAAGTATATAATTTTAAAAAATGGAAGCACTACAAAAATGGTACAGTGGTTAGAAGCACTTGATCCTATTGTAGAGTATATTTCAGTACCTTCACTAGTATGACACCCACATTCCTCTTCAATTCAAGTTCCAGTAAGGGTGCTATGGGGATCAGATGCATAGTTTTTTTATTCTGCAGGAAATAGACTAGCATATGTAATCACTTATACAGACACATAATATAAAAACAAATAAATAAATGTTAACATAAATTTAGATTTGTTAAACTTTTTCTCATAAATTCTACATAAATTAGTGTTTTCTGGCACAATATTTATTGAATCTCTTTTTCCATAAATCTAGGAAACTATTTCTAGGTTATGTAGCCTAAGGTCTCTTTCAACGTTTCATTCTTCAGTGAACTGCATGTCTTGTTGCCTGTGCACTAGACTGCTCTCAGTCGAACCCTACCTGCTCTTAGGGGTTGGGGGCAAATAGGCTCTGAGTCAAGGACACAGACTCCAGGAGCAGGTGAGAAAGCTGCAAGAAGCTCATGGAGGGTCTCATGGCTCCAGCTGCATATGTAGCACAGGATGATATGATGCTTGTTGGGCATCAATGAGATAAGAGGCCCTTGGTCCTCTGAAGGCTAGATGCCCCAGTGTAGCCTAATGTGAGGGTGGGGAGGTGGAAGTGGGTGGGTGAGGGAACACCCTCATAGAAGCAGGGAGAGGAGAGATGGGATAGGGGGCTTCAGGGAGGGAACCTGAAATGGAGATCACATTTGAAATGTAAATAAAGAAAATATGCAATAAAAAACAAACAAACAAACAAACAAAAAGTATGTATTCTAAACAACCGTTCCTGATTGGCTGGCATTATTTGCACCAGAAATCCTTGCTTTCTCAGGCAGTCCTCAATTAGGTCCTCCTGCAGGAGATGCTTTTGCAGCTGCATGACTCCCCAGCCTTTACATAGAAGCAGCCTTACTGTTCCTGCTGCAACCTCTTTTCTAAATAACTTCTTTACAAACCTCCAGGAAATATAATAAACCAAGTGCTGCCTATGGTATCCTAATATTATCAATTTGAAAGATTACAATGTTTCTGTTGTTAGAACATCTAGAAATGAAATATTCATACTCAAAACTCACACTTTGTTCAGTACTTCATAGAAAATATATATCTTGCTTTTAATATCAAATAGAGGACATTATGTATAGAATTTTAAAAGAAACTTAATCATAAACCAAAATATTAATCAGGAAGCATAATCTAAACTGTGAATAAGTTGATTTTTTTTTGTTAAATGAGAGGAAATATTTTATGGAAAAAGAAAACACTCCCGTACACCACAGAAAAGTTCAATAGTTTGATTCATGAAAGATGGAATAGAGTTGCATTTTTCTCTTGCTGAGTAAAACCTAGAATAAAAATCGTAGATGTTAGAGATCAAACATAACAAGGCTTTGGAAAGCAGAGGGATGAAAGCAACCTGCTACATATCTCTGGATTGAAAAGTTGGCAATGTGTCCCTGGGGGTTTCAATTGCCTCAATCAACACAGACTTGGAGTTGAAGAAGCTAACCACCTGGGAGTGTCTTTGAATGAAGGTAATAAAAGCCATACATAAAATATTCTTTCTCTATGCAGGAAACCAGAATAAGGCAATGAAGCAAGATATATGTGCGTGGTTATACTCTAGACAATATTACAAAACACCTGCAGCCCCATTTCAGTCATTCCAGGAAAGCTCTAGTACACAGCCTTGTTGACTCTTCTGGTTAGATAACAACATTTTGCAACAACCATGGCTACATGACAAGGAATGGGTATTTTAATGAAAAGTTTATGAAATTACTATTTCTATATAGATATGATTCACTGTTTTTTTAAATCAATGTAACAGACATTTCTTTTTTAAGAGATATTTTTATTAGCTATTTTCTTTATTTACATTTCATTTTTTATTTTTATTTTTCATTCATTTTTTATTTTTTTATTTTTATATTTATTTATATTCCCTTTCCCCCTTTTCCCTCCAAAAACCCCCTCTCTCTTCCCCTTCCCCCTGCTCACCAATCCACTCACTACCGCTTCCTGGTCCTGGCAATCTCCTACACTGGGGAATCAAGCCTTCACAGGACCAAAGGTTTCTCCTCCCATTGATGTCCTACAAGGCTGTCCCCTGCTACATATACACCTGGAGCCATGAGTCCCTCCATGTGTACTCTTTGGTTAGTGGTTTAGTCCCCTGGAGCTCTGGGAGTACTGGTTGGTTCATTTGTTGTTCTTCCTATGGAGTTGCAAGCCCTTTCTGCTCCTTGGGTCTTTTCTTTAGCTCCTCCATTGGGGACCTCTGCCAGCTGTGGCACATGCTTCCAGAATAACTATGAACCTTGCCCAAAACAAAATCATAAACATTTTTAAGGACACCATCATGTGTCTCTGAATTTTTTCTTTTATTCAATTGTATTGGCTTCCAGGTTCAACTGTTGATGAGAATATATTGTAATATCAATAGGTAAACAGTCATTTTAGACCATATGAGGAGGTTAGATTTTTACTATATTTTATAGTGAGGTCCTACTATGTCTGGAGAAGTGGCCTTAGAGACAGAATGTGTGAGTTTCCACTATGTTGATATAAATTTCTACTGTTTATCCAGCAAAGTGAGTGAATGCAGCTCTCATGAGGAGAGGATGCTGCATCCCTACTCTCCAGTTCATACAGGTATTAGAGCTCTAGCCAATAATATTACCAGTCACTTGCATCTCAATTAGTGCTGTTTGGTGATTCTAGATATTTACTTTTGTCTCCCACTATCTGAGTAGTTTATTTTGGATTACAAGGAATTATCTTAGGGTGGAAACTGCGTAAAGAATAAGCAAGGTTGAAGCTCCATTGATGCAAGTGGTAAGCCAAGGGAACTTAAACAATATGGAAGATTTGTGCTATTTATATAATTTACTTAAACTAAAATTAAGTTTTAGAAACTACTCTCATTTGTCCTTAATTTTATTTTTAAATTCTTTTAAGATTACATCTGATTTTATTTATATGTGTGTGAAAGTTAGAGATGATAGATAGATAGATAGATAGATAGATAGATAGATAGATAGATAGAAAGAAAGAAATATAGGCATACAGATGAATAGATATATAGGGGGTACAAAGATACATAGAGGTCCATAGAATGAATATGAAGATCAAAAGTCAATTTGTAGGTTGCAGAGTTCAAAATCAGGTCAACAGGCTTGACAGCAAATGCCTTTACCCATTCCACCATCTCCTTCAAATTCCAGCTCCTAGGTAGAACTTCGTCATTATCATAATTACATGTTTAAATAAATCCTAAATCTACCACATGATGCCATCTTAGTAAATTCCATTATTTACCTTCACTTTCAAAATGACCTGATTGACAAGATTTGGAGTGATGTATTTTTTAAGGAAGAAGGGCCTGGGCTACAATACATTTTCCTATTTTTTTTTTTTTTTGACAGGTTGAGTGACTTCAGGTAGACTGTTGCAGTCTATTGGACTTGGCATGCTCACCTGTAAAATGATGCATTTTTCTTCAGGTCACTGCCATAAATATTTAGTAAAATATGTATTCTGAGCTGCCCATAAGGCTTCTATACACAAAAGACTTGCAGACTCTAACAAATTGTATGATTATTTACATAATTCGTTTTGAAGTGTTGATGTTTCCAAATGACTGGTATGATAATAAATTCTTTTATGATATTTGAGGGAAGAAATAGAAGGAGATAAATACAGAACTCAGCCAGTTCAGAATATTATGAACTTATACTGGGAATGTTTTACTGTGTCATGTAACTGCAAATGGATAAAAATCACAATTGTTACCCATTGAGTATGTAAAACTCATCAATTATTGTACCTTCTTTTCAGATAGATTTATTTTATTTACTGCTTAATAGATATTGTATCTTTCACTTTTTATTATGTTTTACTAGCAAAATTATAAAAATGAAGTATGTAATTATGCTGACTTTTGCAATATATTAAATATGTTTCCCTAAAGTTGGCAATATTCTGAATAACATTTAATCTATGGGTTTGTTAATTTTTTTTTACCAAGCTCAGACCATGCTAATTATAGTTGTATCATGATGTTATTTCTTTTATTGACATTACTGGACATTTTTTATTTAAACTAAACACATAAAGAAACTATCTAGGAAATCAGAAAAAAAATAGCAAAAACAGCTTTGGGTAGAAAATAGTACCTGAAGAATGAGTGATAACATGGTCACTTATCAGTGCTGTATTCTTGTGGGCCTGTGTGCTGGAGGCTTTCCACAGAGACCTCTGGCCCAACCTGGTGCAAGAGCTCCAGCAAAGGGAATTGAGCGGGGAGGAGAAATTGCTTCCACTGCAGTTGGCTTCACCTCTTTCTCTGCCTTCCAAGCTGCTTCTTGCCGCCCTGCTTCTTGACTCGGGTTGGGCTAGGCATAAGAGAGACCAACTCGCCAGCTCCAGGGAGAGAGCAGACAGACCTCTTCCCAAGTGTGACAGATTTTTTTTTAGGTGTTTTCTTTATTTACAATATCTCCGTTCCCAGGTTCCCCTCCAAAAGAAAGAAATAAAATAAAACAACAACAACAACAAAAAACTAAAACAAACCCCTGTTCTCTCCCTCCTCAAAAAACTCAGACAATGGAGTAGATCTTTCTCGCTCTTTTACTTCACTGGATAGGATATGTATATGTACAGTTTTGGGGGTCATTCAGATTTCGACAGCAATTATCTCTCATTGGTTTGGGCAGAGAGTCTTTATATGCAAGGAAGAGGGCTTGACCGATATTATACACCTCTCCTGCTGGAGATGCTATGGAGGGTTAGGACTGAAACATGAGCCAAGGTCCCAGGAGTCACAACCGAACTTCTTCTGTCCCTTGCAGGCAGAAATATTGCCCACTGGATCACCAGGGTTCCAGGCTTATACTAGACTGGGCCCATGCTGCCTGAACAGACCAGTGCTCCACAGTGTGTACTATCTGCATTCTACAAGTGCTTGCAGGCTGTGACTAAAAGACTCAAAAAATCCAAAAAGAATTTTCTTCTAACTGAAGTCTGAGAGAAAACCCTCTGCATCATGTTGGTACACATTATGGAGAAATTTACTATATTTTGTTATATTTTCATATCTCTCTGCACTGTCCCTGCCCTCTAAACCATCTCCTTTGTCTTTTCCTATACCTGATTCTGAACTTCCCCCAGTTCCCTTCCCCATGTCCTCTCCCACTGTGTTCCTACCATCTGTCTGCCTCCTGTGATTATTTTATTCTCCCTTCAAAGTAAGATTCATGTGTTCTCACTTGGACCTTCTTGTTTAGGTCTGTGGAGGAGTGGAGTGTGGCTGTCCTATAGTATATGGCTAATATCCACTTCTAAGGAAGTATACCATTCAGTTTCTTTTGGGTCTCTGTTACCTCACTCAGGATGATATTCTCAAATTCCATCAATTTGCCTGCAAAATTAATGATGCTTTTGTTTTTAGTAGCTGAGTAGTATTCCATGGTGTAAATGTATCATGTTTTCATTATCCATTCTTCAGTTGAGGAACATCTAGATTATTTCCAGTTTCTGGCTAATTACAAGTATAGCCCAGGAGCGGTATACCTGAATCTCCATGTTGGTTTTTTGAGAAACCAACAAACTGATTTCTAACGTGATTGTCCAAGTTTGCATTTTCACAATCAATGGAGGAGTGTTTCCTTGCTCTCCATCCTCTCCAGCATGCGCTGTCACTTGAAGTTTTATCTTAGCCATGCTAATGGGGTAAGATGCTTCCATTTCCTTAGGGGCTGTAGGGCTATTGAAATAGTTTATCTGATCTTTGGTAATTGGAATCTAGCTAGAAAATCATGCACTTCATTAAGATTTTCTAATTTTGTGGAGGACAGGCTTTTGAAGTAAGACCTAATAGCCTTTGAATTTCCTCACTGCTGTCATGTCTTGCTTTCATTTCTGATTTTGCTTATTTGGATACTGTCTCTCTGTCTTTTGGTTAGTTTAGCTAAGGGTTTGTCTATCTTGTTTACTTTCTCAAGGAACTAGCTCTTGGTTTCAAACATTCTTTATATTATTTTTTGGTTGTTGGTTTTAATTGCTAAGTTTTAGCCCCAAATTTGATTATTTTCTACCCTTTAATGCTTTTTCATGTCTTTGCTTTCCCCTCCTAGAACTTTTAAATTCGTGCCATGGGAACTTTCTAATTTCTTTATGAGGGCACTTAGTGTTATGAAGTTTTCTCTTGGCACTGCTTTCATTGTGCCCAATCAATGTGTGCATGTTGTGCCTTAATTTTCATTTAATGCTATAAAGTCTTTTCTTTCTTTACTTCTTCCCTTATCCAGAGATCTTTGAGTAGAGACTTGTTCAGTTTCCATGAGTTCTAGTGTTTCTGTTGTATTTGAAATCTAGCTTTAGTCCATGGTGGTCTCCTAAGATACAAATTGTTATATAAATTTTTGTATTTCTATTGAGGCTTGCTTTGTGACCAACTATATTGTCAGTTTTGAAGAAGGAGCCACGAGGTGCTGAGAATTAGGCATATTTTTTTTTTGTTTTGGTTAAATATTCTGTAAATATCTATCTATTAGGTCAATTAGATTCATAATGTAAGTAAGTTTCATTATTTCTTTGTTCATTTTTTGTCTAGATGACCTATGAATTAGTGGGAGTAGGATGTCAAAAATCCCTCACTATTGATGTGTGGGGCATGATTTGTGATTTTAGATTTAGCAATATTTCTTTTATAATCATGGGTACCCTTCTGTTTGGGACATACATGTTCAGAATTGAGATATCATGATAGTAGTTTTTTTCCTTTTATGAGTATGAAGTTGTTTTACTTTTCTTTCTCTTTGGATTGAATTTTGGTTGAAAGTCTCCTTACTAGATATTAGAATGACTGCTCTAGCTTGTTTCTTGGGTCTGTTTGCTTGGAAACTTTTTTCCAGCCCTTTCTCTGAAGTAATGTTTATCTTTATTTCTAAGTTGTACTTCTTGTATGCAGCAGAATGTTAGATCCTATTAACCATCCTGGTAGACTGTGTCTTTGTATAGGGGAATTGATTCCATTCACTTTGAGAGATATTAATGACCATCAATTGTTAGCTCCTGTTATTTTGATGTTGGTGGTATTTATGTGTGTGATTTTTTTTTGTTATGGAATTACTTATTCCCTGTGTTTTCTTGGATGTAGTTATCCTCCTTGGTTTAGAATTTTCCTTTAATATTTTCCATAGAGCTGTATTTGTGAATAGATATTTAAATATGAATTTTTCTTGAAATATCTTACAGGCTCCATTTTTCTGGGTATAGAAGTCTAGGTTGTTTTCTGTGGTGTCTTAGAGGTTGCAGATACCTGTATAGGCCATTCAATCTTTTAAAGTCTTTGTTGAGAAGTTGGATGTAATTCTTATAAGTCTGCCTTTGTATATTTCCTAACCTTTTTCCTTTGCTGCTTTTAATATTCTTCCTTTGTTCTGTAGATTTTGCGTTTTGATTATTATGTGACAGGAGGGCTTTCTTTTCTGTTCCAGTCTAATCAGTGTCCTAAAGCTTCTTTTATGTTCACAGGTGTCTCTTTCTTTAGGTTGGGAGACTTTTCTGTTTTTCTTGAAAATATTTTCTGGTCCTGAGAATTGGCACTCTTTACCTTCTTCTATTCCTATCATTCTTAGGTTCGGTCTTTTTATACTATTCTAGATTTTCTGGTGTTTTGTGTCAGGAATGTTCTATATTTAACGTTTTCTTTGACTTACGTATCAATTTCATCTATCATATCTTCTTTGCCTGAGATTATATCTTCCATCTCTTGTACTCTGTTGGAGATGCTTGCATCTGTTGTTCTTGTTCTCTTCCCTAGGCTTTCCATCTCTAGGATTTTCACAGATTGTGTTTTCTTAATTGCTTATATTTTAATTATCAGATCTTAAGCAATTTTATTTATTTCCTTTATCTGTTTAATTGTATTTTCCTCTATTTTTAAGGAATTTGTTCACTTCCTCTTTAAAGGTTTCTACCTGCTTAATTCTATTTTTCTGTATTTGTGTAAGAGGCTTATTCATTTCCTCATTAAAGTCCTCTATTTTCTTTATAGTATTGGATGTAAGGTTATTATTTTTTTGTGTGTGCTTTCATCGTGTTAAGATAACCAGGGCTTGTTGTCGTAGGGTAGCTCTGCTCTGAAGGTATCATATTGCCCTGACTTTAGTTGATGTCTTCTTTTGAGGGCCTTTAGCCATTTGAATGGCTTTAGTCCCTGAATGTTCCTGTTGTAGTAGGTATTGGGAGGGGGCTTATCCTAGCTAGTTCTGGTCTGTCTGGCCTCTGATGTGTATCTGTGGCCTGTATATTTTCAGATCAGCAGGTTTGATGAAAGTGGGTTGAGAGGTGGTAGGACAATGGGAGTACATCTGGAATAGCAGGCTGCTCAGGACAGGTAGAGGTGCCCCAGAGGACTCACTGGGCAGGAAAGATCTGCTCAGGAAGGGAATCTAACCTGTAGGATTATGTATTAGTAGTTATAATGAAGGAGGGTAGAGAAATGACAGAGTAATGGTGGTCCACCTGGGATAGCAGACTGCTCAAGGCAGGTAGAGGTGCCACAGAGGACTCAGTAAAAGGGTAAGATGAATGCAGGAGGGGAAACTAATCTCGCTCTGATCATTCTGTCCGACATGTTAAACCATCCTTGTATTCCTAGAATGAATTCCATAATTCTGATGAATCTTCTTTGAAATGTATCTTTGGATATGTTTTGTTTAGTAGTCTTTTTTAAGGGTATTGTTTGAACACCCATTCTTTGCAAGGGACAATACTGCTTGGAGAGATCATGAGCCTGCTGAGCAGAGGTGAATCACTGATGATGAATACTTGAGTGTTTAATTCTGTGTCTCCTTCCAGGTTGAAAAGTAATTGATATCCAGTAGCAGAGATGAAGATTGCCCTTCCTGAAGTCATCTTCACTCATGATATACTGTAATCCTGAGAAACTGAGAATTGGGATCAATCCTTTCTCTTTTAAGCATTTTTGTCAGGAGCTTTGACAACACACCAAAAAACAAATGAGGAAAAGTAATCCGAGGAACAGAATTAAGTGCTAAGGAATCTACAAAAACTTATAGAGGTGTGTGGGGTTTTTTTTTTTTCTTATTGTTATTTGTTTTTTTTTTTTTAATTTTATTACTTGTTTTTGAAATGACATCTCCGATGGCTATTCCTGGTTGTCAACTTGACTGTATCTGTAATGAACTATAGTCCAGAAAAGGAGGGCACACCTATGATCCAGGCCCTGAGTGTTAACATTCTGTCTAAACTGCATCTCACAGTTACCTGGCAGCAGACAGGTAGGTTTGAGCCACTATAAAAGGGACTACTTGCCCCCTCCTCCCTCTCTTACACTTGCTTCCCATTTGCTTCTTTCCTGCCTTCTGGGGCTTGTCTTTTCCCATTTCCCTTCCCCTTATCTCCACATGCTCATGGCTGGACTTTAGTTCTTTACTCTTTCCTTCTCTCTGACTTTCTCTGGATCTACTACCCTCTTAACACCCCTCCCCATGCTCTGAATAAACTATTTTCTATACTACACCATCATGTGGCTGGTCTCTCAGATAGAAGGGATGCCTAGGCATTGGTCCACTGAAGCAACCCCTTCCCCCATACCTCACCATACCCCCATAGAACATATCTTCTATCTCTTTATCTTTTTATAAACACATCACTGAGGCTGGAAGACATAGGTTTCTGACATGAATCTTGACATGGAGATCTTGAAGCATAATGGCCTTGAAAATCTTAGGACCAGGCAAGGTAGTGCATGCTTTTAATCCCAGGAGAATGGGGCAAGAAGATTTCTGAGTTTAAGGTCATTCTGGAACAATGCAAGTTTCAGATCCAAGTGTAGGGATTCACACTTTTAATCTGGACCACACCTTCTGTTGGAGGACTACATAAGTATATTGGAAGATGGAAGATTCACTCCTCTTTGCCTCCTTGCACTTGCTTGCAAGCACATCTGATGGAACCTACTTCTTGAAGATTGCAGCATATACAGAAGAATAGCTGAAACGTCTTGCCTTGTGGGAGTAAGTAACTACTAGATTCTTGGACTTCCCATTCCCAGCTACCCACTGTTGGGTTAGTTGTACTTCAGGCTATAAGTCCTTACAATAAATTCTATTAAATATAGAACCTTCCATAAGTTCTGTGACCCTTTAGAACCCTGACCAATTCAGCATCTTACTGTGTTTTTCAAGTCTCAGATCTGCAACAATTAAACCATTAAAGGCAAATAGATGGGAATATGCCTGCAGATATTGGAATGGAGAAGAATTTGAGAAACAACCCCACAATCACAATAAACAGAAGAGAGATTCACAAACAGCATTACATAGAAGTAAAAAGTTGCACAGCACGGAAACAACATTAGGGAGAGGAGAAAGCCCGCATAATGGAAAGAAGTATTCACCACAAGGGGTGACCATCTCAATATATAACACCACTAAAAACTGAACAATACATAATATAAACAAACCTGTAACTATCATCCATTCCCCAAAATGCTATTAATAATGCTCATAAGACATAGAAAACAATGCAAAATGTATATGCAAAATGTATATAAATGCAGAAAAAAATCTAAGAGCTGAATTAGTATTGGTTTAGACCTACAACCATCAGTACCACAACACCTGATTTGAAATTATACCATGTAGCCCTAATAACAATACAAAGCAAGACAATCAAACGACATGATGTTGGCTAAGAAACAGACATGTAGATGACAAGATGAAATGATTTTAAAATGATATGTAAAGCTATGATCTAGTCAGACAGCTAACAATTCAATACCTAGGTCTAAACAAAGTCTTTCTGAATAGACTTTCTATAGTTCAGAGAATAACAGCAATAACTGACCAAGTTTCATCAGACTAAAACCTTTCTATATACTAAAGAAAGCAGTCAGATCAGGAGAAGGGTCTGTCAGCTGAGCATTAGACAGGGGAATAATTCCTAGAATATATAATGAATTTGAAATCAAATGTCAAAAGCACACATAATCTAATTAATTAATCAGTAAGTGTAATAGTTAAACGAATTTCAAAAGACATATACATTTCTTATAAAGTATGAAGAAATGTTCAACATCAGGGAAAGGCAAATGAAAATTACATTGATATTACATCCCACCCAGTGAAAATGATGAAAAAATAAAGCAACCAAAAAAATATAAGTACTGATGAGAACTCACTAATGATGGAAATGAACCCTGATATACCATTGGCAGAAGTGTTGTTTAATCCAATCATCATGAAAACCAGGATGGATGCTTCCTAAAAACTAAAAGTAGGCCTCCATATAATCTATCTATAAGTTTCCTGCCTATACCCCAAAAAGTCAGCTTAGTATAGAGACAACTGGACATTCTTGTATATTATAGCACTATTTAAAGAAGCCAATTGATGGATTTGGTTCTCTAACTTGGATTGTGCATCAGTGGATCAATTGATAAAGAAGGTGTAGAATATATAGGCAGAAGGTAGTACTATAAAGCAATAAAGAAAATTAAAATAATGCCTTTTGCAAGAAATGAATGAAAATTGAGATGGTTGTATTAAGTAGCCAAACTCAGAAAGATGAATACTCTTATGTTTTCTTTAATATATGGACTCTAGTGTGAGAAAATGCACAAAAAAGAAAGGGAGCAATTCAGAAGGTGGAGGAAGATGTGGAGAGGAGTTAAAGGGAGCAGATTCAGTCAGTAAGAAATGCAACCTTGGATCTCACAGACTCACTAGACACATGAAAAAAAAAAACTTATGCTAAGCTAACCAATGATTTACACCTATGGAATAATACAGATGGGCACACACATGAAACCTGAAGAATGGGCACTGTTTGGTATCTTCTGAAGATGGGAAGGAAAGACATTTAAGTTTAGGTAAACCATAAATAGAAATTAATGAGTCACCTATGAAAAGGATTAAAGCCATGAGAGGCGGCAAACCTAAATATCCAAATGTGGAGCACTAGCTATGCTGGGTTGAAAGGAAAAACAAAAAAAACAAGAAAGAAAGAAACAACAGAATACATTGCTCCAACAACAGGCATCCTGCTGGCTATGGAGGATGCTAACTTTGGAAGATCTACATCCAGCATAACACAACTCAAGCTTCCTCATAAGAGCATGTGTTTGGCATCTTGGTATAGAATAGTGAAGAAAGGTGTCCATGTTGCAATGAGTTCTCTGTGGAATGAAAGAACGAGTAGATAAAGTTACATACACAAATTAAAAAGGAACTGTGTAGTCTAATAAAAAGTGGGAGTAAGGCAGTTCTAGAGGGGTATGTGGTGTGATTGGATGCTCTCATTTTTCACAACAAAATAGATGTATAATGTTTACATTAGCAAATTGTTCCATTAATTCAAAAATCATTATAATGCAGACCATTTGGGAGGTAGTGTTTCCTGGGGTGCAGAGCAGTTGTTCAGGATGGAGTGCTGCCTACAAATACCAAGTATGTGTTTAGCATTGTTGGTTTCAGGCTAGAAAAGAGCCTGTTCAATGGTACATGTGGGTGTTTTAGAAGATTAGATTAGTTGGCTTTTAGGAGATATCTTGATGTGTATTTAAAAATATGTTAAACATCCAAATATTTTAAATTGTGAAATTAATTGTGGAGAATTAAAGCTAAAGGAAGTAATATAGAATTATTTGTAAAAAGTCTAAAAAGAAATATGTTTATGGATGTGTAGATACACAAAAGAGAGAGACATAAATTAGAACTTTGGCTTAAACTTCTTTCCATTTGGTAATTTTTGGGCCCTGAGGAAACTATGAAGGACTACTAAGCCCTGCTTTCTTTCTCTCTCTCTCTCTCTCTCTCTCTCTCTCTCTCTCTCTCTCTCTCTCTCTCTCTCTCTTTCTTTCTTTCTTTCTTTCTTTCTTTCTTTCTTTCTTCACTTCTTCCTTTCTCTCTCTCTCTCTCTTTCTCTCTCTCTCTCTCTCTCCCTCTCTCTCTCCTCTCTCTTTCTCCCTTCCTAAATTTATTTATTTACTTATTTACTTTATATCCTGCTCAATGCCGTCTTCCAGTTCACTCTCTTACACAATTTTTCCCCTTCTCCTCTGAGCAGGTGGAGGCCCTCCTGGGTATCCCAGCACCCTGGCACTTTAATCTCTGTGAGGCCCACTAAGGCAAGACAAGGCAGCCCAGCTAGAAAAAAAAAACATACTCCAAATGCAGGTAACAGCTTTTGGGCTAACGTCTGCTCCACTTGTTCATGACCCACATGAAGACCAAGCTGCTACACATGTGCAGGGAGTACATAGGTCCAGCCTGTATATGTTTTCTGGTTACTGGTTCAGACTCTGAGAGCCCCAAGGGTGAGGTTAGTTGATTCTCTTGGTCTTCCTGTCCTCTAAGGGGCTGTAATCCTTCCTCCAATTCTCCTTTAAGAGTCCCCAAACTCCATCAACTGTTTGACTGTGGGTGTATGCTTCTGTCTGAGTCAGTTAGTGGTTGGCATCTCTAAGAGGAAAGCCATGCTTGACTCCTGTCTGCAGGCATAACAGAGTATCATTAGTAGAGTCAGGGACTGGTATTTGAATGTGGGACCCATGCTATACTCCACAGAACCAGTGAGGCTGGACAGGAAGGAAGGCACAGGCAAGGATGCTTGAGCCTCACTTGGAAGGGGGAATGGAATGGTAGTGAAAGGCAGGTGGAGGGAGGAAACTTGATGGGAGAGGGGATAGGAAGGTAAGTGGGGGAGGTGTCAGGATCAGGTGTTGGGAAGGGCAGGGGATGGTAGGATACCCATGAGAATGAGTGGAAATCTGAGATCGACAGGTGGGGGTGGAAGCAGGTTGAGGGCATCTCCAGAAAGAGATAGAGACCTGAGATAGGGGAGGTGCCCAAGAATCAATGGGGGTATCCTTAGCTGTAACCTACAACACTGAGGACATTGAAGCTGGGGAAGTAGCCTTTTGTAACCAGGTGGCATAATGGGGACACCAACCCACTCACAAATTTTCTGACTTAAAATTTATCTTGTCTACAAGAAATGAAGGGATTGGGGATAAGCGGATTCTGAGGGAGTGGCTAAATAACTGGCTCAACTCTAGATTCAGCCCATCTTCAAACTTCAGTTTCTTAATAATGAAAATAGTGGGGGTATAGTATGTGATTCAGAGTGTGTTCTGAATATTAAAGGAACACACACACACGCACACACAGCTTACTTATTTAGCATTTTCTAAATCAAAAAGTTATTTTTAATTCTAAAACCTAGGTGAAGTATCAGAAAAATCTGTGGTGTTTTTGCCACAGAAATAGAACTATTGGAACCATTGTGAGATTTGGGAAAGTGAAGTAGAAAAAAGACAGACAGAGATATAGACAGAGACATGGTTCTTGAAATCATTTTTTTTTTTTTTGATTTACATTTGCCACTTCTTAACATTCCACCTTGAATGTCCATTATGTGGCATAAGGCGTCAGTTTTGTTTTCTCTAAATCATTTTTTTAAAAGCTGCTGGTACTATTTGGCAATAAATTTGTGGTTCAGAAGACAGGATTGGTGGTAGTTAAAATTTAAAGTAATTTTCATACGTGAGTTCTTAATTATTGTGATTTGAACATTCTTTTTGTCCTGAAGTCACGTGTTAAATTTCAACTCCAGTTTAAACAAGTTACAGTAGAGGTCTCTGACTAGAGTCGGACTACTGCCCATATAAATGGGACCATCTGTGCTCTTTGTCTCTAGCACCATGTGTGGTCATGATATGAAGCTATCATTGAATAAGAAAGTTTGCCCTCTGCAGATAAAAAGAATCACTCGGCATACAGTGCCAGAAGTGTAGGCATCGCATGTGTGTTGTGCTCATTACAAACCACTTTCTCTAATGTTTTTTGTTTGCTCATTAATTTGTTTTTTTTTTCCTGAAACAGACTGAATAAGGAATAATTGAGATTATTCACTGTGAGATTGCTGTAACATCTTCTATGTATTATTCTATATGTGACTGCACATTAGTACTTATTTTGAAAAGCTACATAACTTAAAATTTAGAAGACCCACAGCTTAGAAATTTGTTTTGATCATGGTTTCTTAGGTTTGAAGAAGAAAGTAAATACAATATAACTAAAAGATAAGAAATGTTATTTTTTGACTAAAGTTAAAATTTGTGGTCAAGAAACTTGGAGAGCTATGTCCAATTCTCATCCCAATCATATTGAAAGAAATATTAAAATTTAATTTTATTATCTTGCCTGACAATCCCTTTGACTCTGAAGACATGCACCTGCAGACAAGAAACAACAGTGGAATGCGGCTCATAGAATTAATAGTAGCATCTTCCAGAACTCTCTGTGGGGTGGAGCAGCAGGGCTCCTTTTATTTAGAATGACTTCACTTCAGTTATGTAACAACCCAGCAAGAGCTAAA
>NW_022196914.1:10472246-10493338 GCF_008632895.1 Mastomys coucha
TCTCAGAAACTTTTCTTTATATTTGATTCCAATAATTGATTCCATAAAGATTTAAATTAATAAAGTCATTCAGTGGTAGAAATTATAAGAACAGCCCATTATTTGTGGTTAATGATACTTTTGATAGTGAAAACATTGTATCTATGGAAATAAAATTAATTGTAAAACATTATAATATTTCTGTTCTCATTTCTATATTTACACATAATATTATCTTTGTGTTACTCTATTATTATGATGATCAAAAGTTTGTAACATACACTGAAATTATTTCTTCATTACAGTTTAACTTGTATAAGCACAAATTCACGTTCTATTATATACTAAATGAAAGCTATTTCTGTTATATACTAAGTGAAGCTATTTCTCTTTTGTATACACACACACTCTCACAATAGACACACACACAAATACACACATATAGTGCATAAACATTAGCAGCACGTACATGTACATACATTCTCTCAGCACACACACACACACACACACACACTCTACCACAAGCACACACACACACTTCCAAGTGAAAAGAAAAGACAGTACAATTTAGTTTTTAAATCTACAGACACCAAACCCAGACGCTGTTGCTGAGGCCAAGACAGCTTGCTGACAGGAGCCTGGTACAGCTGTCCCCTGAGAGATTCTGCCAGAGTCTGACCAATATAGATGTGGATGCATGCAGCCAAACATTGGACTGAGCACAGGGACCCCAATAGAAGAGTTAGGGCAAGGACTGAAGGAGCTGAAGGGGCTTGCAACCTCATAGGAAGAACAACAATATCAACCAACCAGATCCCCCAAATCTCCTAGAGACTAAGCCACCAACCAAAGAGTATACATGGGGGGACCCATGGCTACAGCTGGATATGTAGCAGAGGTTGGCCTTATCTGGCATCAGTGGGAGGGGAGTCCCTTGGTCTTGTGGAGGCTTGATGATCCAGTATAGGGGAATGCTAGGGTCCTGAGGCAGGAGTGGATGGGTGGGTGAGGAAACCCCCTCATAGAGGCAGGGGAGGGGGAGGGGATAGGATGCTTGTGGGGAGGAATCTGGGAAGGGGGAATAACATTTGAAATGTAAATAAATAAAATAACCAATAAAAACTTATGAAAATGCTAAGTACTGTTAGTGTCTTTGAAATTAGTATAGCAATTAAATTTATTATTTGCATTTACTTACCACTCTTCAAGTATTATAAACACCGTAAGAATGTTTTAATCTTAGTTTTGGGTTTTCAGATGGTTGTGTTTTACTCAGAATGTTTGTAGAGACCAGGAAGAGAGAAAGGGTGCATGAGAAGAAAAAGAGGCATGAAGATGGCAGAGTAGTCAAGGGTATGTGAGGGAAAGGTGAGCTGCAGAGGCATGAAGATGGCAGAGTAGTCAAGGGTATGTGAGGGAAAGGTGAGCTGCAGAATACTCGAGATACTCTGGTCATAAGATTTAAACAGGAAAGGAGTTGGAGATACTTAGGAGAGTTATGAGGTGAGAGAGTAGAGTTAATCAAAACTTTTGTTGTAAGAAGTCATATTTAATCACTCCCCTGTAAGTAAATTAAAAATTCTTATTGGATATTTCATTTATTTACATTTCAAATGTTGTCCCCTCTCCTGATGTCCCCCCTAAAATCCATGTGTCCCATCCCCCTTCCTCCTGCTTCACTGAGTATGTTTCTCTGCCCACCCACCTTCTCTCACCTCCCTGCCCTTGCATTCCCCCACTCTGGGGCATCAAGCCTTCACAGGACCAAGGACCTCTTCTCCTATTGATGCCCAACAAGGCCATCTTCTGCTCCATAAGCTGCTAGAGCAGTGGGTCCTTCCATGCGTCCTTGCTTAGAGTTTAGACTCTTGGAGTTCCGAGTGCAGGGTCTGGTCCTCTAACTTCTCCACTGGGGACCCTGTGATCAGTTCAGTGGTAGGCTGTGAGCATTCACCTCTGTGTATGTCAGGAAGACACATACATGAATGGACTATACATATCCCAGAAGTTATGGATGGTCAAATAAAATACCAAAACAAGTGTAAAAATTCTTTCTGGTGAGATGTTGATCACAAACACTAGAAGTGGTGCAAAACCAGCACAGACTATTGCCCTTGCTTTTACTATCCCTGGGAGCCAGATGATCTGACCTTGTTGTTGAAGATACTGTACCTCCTGGTTACACAATAGGGAGAAACTGAGGTAAAACTAAACTGGAAACATCTTCCCTGCCAGCTATGGTACGTAACTCTGGAGGGTCCTACTGAAAGAAATTAACAGTGTTTTTTCCTAATATGGCTTTATGCTCAAGGAAGATACTGTTGGACCACTAGTGGTTTTTTTAAGGTAAATAATCATTCTAAGACTGGATTTGACCTATTTCCACAGGAGAAATATCATTCCTGGTTGACATGGAATTTCCCAGTTTTTTTTTTTTTAATGCAAGAAAAGTCTGTCTATATAATGAAATTTATGTTTTTGGGTTGGGTTCCTGTCATTTGCTGTCTCAAAGGCTCATGTATTGATCCTTGCTCTAGGTTTCAGGCTCTTGAGGCTCCAGAATCTCCAAGGTCTCTCTAGCATCCAGCCAAAGTCAAAGACCTGAGGCTTCTCCTGGAGATTCCAAGTGAACTTCTCTGTGGCTCTCTGTCAGAAGTTCTGTTTTCCATATAACATTGACTTTAATTCACCTAATATAACTGTTCTCTTGGAGGCTTAATAGTGCTTGGCTTGGCATTGGTGGTGCACAACTTTAATCCTAGCACTTGGGAGGCAGAGACAGGCAGATTTCTGAGTTTGTAGCCATCCTGGTCTACAGTGTGAGTTCCTGGACAGCCAGGGCTACACAGAGAAATCCTGCCTTGATAAACCAAAAAAAAAAAAAAAAAAAAAAGTGAATATGCATACCCTTTCTAGTTCTTTCTTAACTCTGGGTTGCTGCTTCAACTCAGTTGTTCTGGTCCAGACTTCTCTCAGCTGACTGAATCAAGCTAGCTTCTCTCAGCTTCTCACAGAATTGCTTTGCTAGGCCTCAAACTAATTCTGACAATTTGTTCTAATCTTCTGTCTTCTTTTTAAACTCTGGCTTCAACTGGCTATGAGGACCTGCACTGAACTACATGAATTCACAAACTCAACTCCACTGCTCTGCACTTACTACACTGAATGCTAACTCACTGATCTAAACTGTATTTTCTTCATTCAACTGTCCTCCACTAGACATGCCTTTCAAACATGGCTGCTTCCCTCAATAAACCAACTTTACCTACTGAATTTTATTTATTTATTTATTTATTTATTTATTTATTTATTTATTTGTGGCTGGTAAGAGACAATGTGACCAAGGCAACTCTTATAAAGGAAACTATTTAGTTGAGATTGCCTTTCAGTCTCAGAGATCCAGCTCAGTATCTTCATGGCAGCAAGCATGACAGCATACACACAGACATGGTATTAGAGAAAGAGGTGAGAATTCTGCATTGTGATCTGATTGAAGAAAGCAGCCAGGAGAAGACTGTCTCCAATAGGTGGCTAGCAGAAGGGTGTTTTCTTCACTGGGTAGAGCTTGAGTATAGAACCTCAAAGGCCACTCCAACAGTGACACACTTCTTCCAACAAAACCGCATCTATTCTAACTCTCTGTGGGTCAAGCATTGAAACACATGAGTCTATAGGGGCCAAACCTACTCATACCACTATACTAACATTGTTTGGGATTAAAGATGAGCACTGACAACATATCTATAATGTAGCTAGCTGACAACCAACTGACAACCAACAAGTAGCCTTGTTGATGAATTAAAATTCATCTATACCTAGTATAATTTTGCCTGATCAAATCATCCTGGCTAGACTGATTCTTGACCCCATTAAGGCATAGTAATCATTTTTATGCCTTGTGTAATGTTTACCTAACTTCATTTTTATTAGTTTCCCTCTAGCATAGATGAGATTATAACATAAGAAGTTTGTGTAAAATTTGTTTTTCTATTTTGAAGAATAAAATTTTGCAAATGAAAATGTCTGTCTGATCTACACCAACTTCCACCTTACAGAACATACACTGTCCTCTTGGTCTGAGTCTATTCACATATTGTGTTAAAATTAAGATTCATAAACCTTAAAATTCCATTAAGAAAGTATATTTTAAAAGAAATTAATTGTTTAAGTACTTCACAGCCACTTGAGATTTCTCAGTTGAGAATTCTTTGTTTAGCTCTACACCCCATTTTTAAATAGGGTTATTTTGTTCTCTGTAGTTTAACTTCTTGAGTTCTTTGTATATTTTAGAAATTAGCCTTCTGTTGGATGTAGGGTTGGTAAAGATCTTTTCTCAATCTGTGGGTTGCCATTTGGTCTTATTGACAGTGACCTTGGTCTTACAGAAGCTTTTCAATTTTATGAGGTCCTATTTGTAGATTGTTAATCTTAAAGCATGAGCCATTAGTGTTTTGTTTAGGAAAATTCCTCTTGTGTGGATGTGTTCAAAGCTCTTTTCCACTTTCTCTTCTATTAGACTTGGCATATCTGTCTTGTCTTGGAGGTCCTTGATCCACTTGGACTTGAGCTTTGTACAAGGAGATAAGAAAGAATCAATTTGCATTCTTCTACATGACAACTACCAATTGAACCAGCACCATTTGTTGAAAATTCTGTTTTTTTTTCCACTATATGGTTTTGGCTTCCTTGTCAAATGTTCTACATCTCTAGTCATCAGGGAAATGCAAATCAAAAGACCCCTAGATTCCACCTCACACCAATAAGAATGGCTAAGTTCAAAAATACTGGTGACAGCAGATGCTGGTGAGTATGTGGAGAAACAGTAACACTCCTCCATTGCTGCTAGGGCAGCAAGCTGGTAAAACCACTTTGGAAATTAATCTGGCAGTTCCTTAGAAATTAGATATAGTACTACCTGAGGACTCAGTTATATCACTCATAGGCATATACCTAAAAGATGCTCCAACATATAAAAGGACACATGGTACATTTACACAATGGAATGCTTTTCAGCTATTCAAAAGAATGTTTTCATAAAATTCACAGGCAAATGGATGGAACCTGAAAATATCATCCTAAATGAGGCAATCTAGACACAAAAGAACACAAATGGTATGTACTCACTGCTAAGTGGATACTAGCCCCAAAGCTCAGAATACACATGATACTACTCAGAGACTATATGAAGTTTAAGAATAAGGAAGACCAAAGTGTTGATGCTTCAATCCTACATAGAATTGGCAACAAAAATCTTAGGAGATAAAGGGAAGAGGGGACCTGGGAAGGAGAGAGAAAGAGGTAGAACAGCAGGGGTGGCAGGTAAGATCAGGTATTCAAGGGACAGGAGAGAAGTACGGTGGATCTGGAAATTGAACTGAAATATATAGCAGTGGGGGAGGAGGAACTAGATGTAGCCACTAGAAAATCCCAGATGCCAGGGAAGCAAAAGGTTCCCAGGACCCAATGGGGATAACATTATCCAAAATACTCAACAAAGGTGAGATAGTACCTGTAGAGACCACCTCCAGTAGAGAGGCATGGACCCCAGTTGTGTGATGGGGCCACTTACCCATCTCAAAGTTTTTAAACCCAGAAATGTTCCTGTCCAAAGGAAAGATAGGGACAAAAAAATAGAATAGAGACTGAAGGAAAGGCTATCCAGAAACTTCTCCACCTAGGGATCCATCCCATCTGGGGACACCAAACCCCCCACACTATTTATTGGTGATGCCAAGAAGTGCTTGCTGACAATAGCCTATTTCTTGAGAAGTTCTATCAACACCTGAGCAATACAGATGCAGATACTCACAGCCAACCATCAAACTGAGGCCTGGGATTGTAATGAAAGAGCTAGGGGAAGGAATGAAGGAGCTGAAGTGGATTGAAATCCCACAAGAAGAACAACTAACTGGATCACCCAGAGTTCTCAGGGACTAAATCACCAACCAAAGATTATATATGGAGGGACCCCATGTCTCCAGCTGCATATATAACAGAGGATGGCCTTATCTGACATCAATGGGAGGGGAGATCTTTGGTCTGGTGGAGGCTTGATGCCCCAGCATAGGAAGATCCTAGAGGTGTGAGGCATGAGTGGGTGAGAGGGTGGAGGAGCACCCTCATAAAGGCAAACAGTGGTTTGGATGGGGCATTTGTGGAGGGGAAACTGTGAAGGGGAATAACATTTAAAATGTAAATGAAAACATGATTAATAATAAAGAAGAAATCACTCAATTACAATTCAGTTTTTAAATTCAATAGTCATACTTGTCTTAGTTCGTGTTTCTATTCCTGTAAAAAAATATGATGACTAAAAAGCAAGTTGGAAAGAAAATGTTTATTTGGCTTATATATCCAGATCAAAGTCCATCACTTGGAGGATGTCAGGACAAGAACTCAAGCAGGTATGGAACTGTATCCAGGAGATTATGTGAAAGCCATCAGGGGTGTGTTTTATTGGCTTGCTTCCCCTGGCTTGCTCAGTCTGCTTTCTTATGGAAGCCAGGACTAACATCCCAGGGATAGGAACCTCCCAAAATGGGCTGGGCCCTTCAGCATTGATCACTAATTAAGAAACTATCAGTATTCAATGTAGCAGTATTCAATGGAGGCATTTCCTCATCTGAGGTTTCTTTCTGTGTGATGACTAAAGCTGTATCCAGTTGACATTCAGTACTATCCAATAAAATTGACTTCTTGTAAATGTGACTGTCACACAAACTTCACTATTAAGCCAAAACCCTGACTTTCTCTTTCATCCCCAATAATTTACATTAAAATTATAAATGACTTTTAAAATCCCACAGTCTTTATAAATTCACCAACAAATTAAACTTTGAATCCCTTTAAAATGTCCAATGTCTTTTAAATCCAAATTCTGCAGCCATGTGCTTCTGGCTTTAGAATAGAAGGGGTTACAGGGACAATTTATGCTGGATAGCTGGAACTAAGAATTTAATGGTACTTAAGAAGAGACCAGCACCACTGAGATGAAATCCTTGTGAAATGTTTTCTGAGAGCACAATGAAGCTGTGTTCCAGAGATATAACTGGTCCTGGAAGCCAGACTTGGTAATGTGTAAGAATCATGGGGTACTGGATTTCAAGTTATCCAAGGGTCATAAAGAACACAAAGGGCCTTGGCACTGGAGGAAACCAGGAAAGGACATTGGTGAAGGATCAGCCTCAGTGACAGTTGAAGGCCCAGGACTGAAGGGGTCATGCAAAGAAGGTGAGGCTTGGAACCATAAAGAGAGCCTATGAGAGGCTATTGGTCAAAGTGTACCCTAATTGCAGTGGATGACTGCAGCATATTGGAGATGCCAATACCATGGGATAACTACCAAGAATAGCAGTGGCAGTGGAATGCAATCAGCCAGAGCCTAGTGTGCTACAGAGGACAGAGATAGAGAAGCGACCCAAGCTCTTTGAAAGAGTTCAGAGCATCATGTGTGTATTCCATAGAAACTGTGATTTTGAAGTTGCCTTGGAGATTCCAAGACATTAGAGATGCCAGAGCTGTGGGATATCTGCCAAAGAAAGCTGCTAATAGGGTGTGAAACTAAACAAAGAGAAAGAATTGTGATGCAGTCAACAAAACTGAAAGGAGTTGGAGATCTAAAGAGCATTTTGACATCAGACATGGAGATGCAGAGTTTGGAGTTTGCCCAACAAGTTTTGGTCTTTCTTTGGTTCAGTATTCCCAGACTATGATATTTTGAAATGGTAATGCTTTTTCTGTGATGTTGGAAGTTATGTGATCTGCTTTTTGATTTTGATTTTATATGGATTACAGTGAAGAGATTGCAAGAATCTCAGAACTTTGTCCTTTTGAACTTTGTACTTTTAACATTTTCAAGACTGTCATAGATTGTGGGTACTTTTGAAACTGGACTACATGTATTTTGCATTATGCTATAGCTACGAATGGCCACCTTAAACTCATACATTTGCACATGCGTATTGGGGCCAGGGAGTAGAATGTGGTTGTTTGAATATGCTTTCTCTGTGGAAAATGGCAAGGTGTGGGCTCATTTGAGTAGGTGTGGCCTTGTTAGAAAAAGTATGTCAATGAAGAGGCAAGGCTTTGAGGTGTCATTTATATGCTCAAGTCTGGCCAGTGTAATGCAATTTCCTTCTGCTGTCTTTAGATCGAGGTGTAAAACTCTCACCTCCTCCTCTATCACCATGTCTGCCTGCAGACTTCCATGCTTCCTGCCATTATGATAATTGACTAAACATCTGAAACTGTAAGCCAGCCCCATTTAAATTCTTCCTTTATAAAAGCTGACTTGATCATGGTATCTTTTCACAGCAATAAAACTCTAAGTCAGTACCATACAGCAAACACCCTCGGAGAGCATTACTGTGTTTATTGCTATTTATATTTTAAAATAAGTAAATTTGCTTACATATATTACACACTTCACAGAGAAATACTGTGAGAAACTGGTGAATACTGCCTTCTGTTCTGTTTTGGCTTCAGCAGAAAATGATGTGGTTGTACATGCTCTGTGTTACGAGACACTAATAAAGCTCCCTGTGGTTCTCTCTTGAAAATCAACTTTTCTTCATGCAAAATTGCCCTATATTTTAAGGACATGATTTCTGCTTTTAATCACCCGTTATAGAAAGTAACTTTCATTTCAAAAAGATCAATTCTATATAGATGTACAAAAATGATAATAAAGAATATATCGATACAAAGAGAACATATAGAAAAGATAATAGAACTTTTATTCTGTTAGAATATTTTTCATGGGTCTAATTGCTTTCTAATACTATCATTTCTGGGTTTTAATTACCTAACCTTATATCAGCTGTCATGGTGAACATGGAACTATTTAGAGATTCAGAACAAAAAGATGACCTTTGATAACAGTATTTAAGGCATTTGAATTCATACGATTTCCTGAATTTTGGCTTCTCAATTCAAGATGTTTGCCAGTTTAAAAAGAGGAATTAATGATATGCATTTCCTTTCAAGCTAATATTTACCTAAAGATAGTATTTGAATCCCTCATTCTTTCTCATCTGTTTTCACATCATGAAAGGGTGATGAGTCTGATCTCTACAATTTTTCTTTTCTATGCCTCTTACTCTTGTCCAATCACTTGCTTAGCTCTGATATCTTCTCTGCTTCATAATTTCATGGGCTGAATACTCAAAGTGTAACATGTACATGCACACACACGCACACACTATTTTAAGTATTTTACTAGTATACACAATGTTGGTTTTTGTTGTGGTCATTTCATCATTTTGAATTAATTTTGTTGCTGTTGTTGATTCTCTACTCCGTCTTTCTACCCCAAACCTAAACCATTCAGTTTTTAAAATGAAGGTAGAGTTTACATAATAAATAGGAAATCCTCTTCCAACTTCAATAGGGGTAGAACACATAGACACATACAGGGAACAGTGGAAGACTTTCTTCACAGCCGGTATATGCTGAGGTAGTCTCTTGATTTGATTTTAATGTCCTCATAGGTGACTCAGTAATGGTGATTTGTCCTTTATGTTTCCTAACTACTCTCAGAATTCCTACCAAAATGACTCTGGAATCATATAAACAAATAAAAATGAAACAATAAAACACATCTGTGTTAATGGGCACTTCACCAAAGTCTAGGAAGGGCAGGGCTGAGATGATAGTAAGTCTGCTTGCTTACCTGATTACCTGATTGAATGATGATGAGGGATTCTATTTTAAGAATGTTGTAGTAAAACAGGAGCACTTTCTAGCTGATTTATTCACTCAATGCACCTTCTTCTAGGCCCCACACAATACTTAGAAGTACTTTAGTGGCCTGAACCCAACTATGTAGCAAACAACTTTGGTTAATAAATCATTGAATTCGGAAAACTAAAGAACATCCGTCAATAAGTCATTGAATTTGTAAAGCTAAGTTAAAGTATAATGAAGAAATTAAAAATATTATCTAATATTTCACATTTGTATGTATATGATCAATCTAACATAGAACATTAACTAATTCCTGGTCCTTATGGAATAGGACTTTATTTTATTTCTCTAGTAGAATCTATTTTAGTAATTGGCAAAATACCTTCAGTCAAAACCGTCAAGAGTATGTGTACATGAAGGTAGGGCAAACTCTTAACTGCTATATCTCCATCCAAAAGCAACACTAATATTAGTAGTTATCAATTTGTCATTTCCAAATGGCTAAATTACTATTCTTCTAAATTATATTAAATAATCTACAGTTGTGTGGCTTTGTTTGCTATTCCTTCATCGGATATACCAGATAGTAAATTTATACAAAGACGAGGCTTGTGTTTTTGCATAATTTTGTTTGTTTCAGCCCAAGGTTGTTTGACCCCATCATGTTTGTGTTTCTGAAAATGTAGTAAACTATAGCAACAGTGCATAGCCAAGCAACTCACTTTCTGGCCAAAAGGGAAAGAGCAACGAAGGAGGGGAGAGATTTTTGGTGGAACACTCCCCTTCAAGAGCATGCTTCAAATGACCAAATCTACCATCCTAGTTAGTGTCATATTGGTATGCAAAGACAGCATGACCAAGAGCAATGTGGACAGTGATAAGGGAATAGACATCCAACAGTTTGCAACACAACAATAAAACATAAGTCATGTAATATTATACTTACTTCTTCCCTTAAGTATTCTGGGAAACTAGTAAGTATAGTTGTTGTAAAATATCAGGAATCCCTAGGAATAAAAGTTGTATATAATGGGTGTATGAGTATTAGTGTCTAGTTTATGTGATCTGAAAGAGTTTGGGTTACTATTGCTGTGATGGACATGATGAGAAAGGAACTTGGGGAGGAACATATTTATTGGGCTTACTCTTCCACACTACTTACTGTTCATCATTGAAGGAAATCAGGACAGGAACTCAAACAGGACTGTCACTCAAAAGCAAAAACTGATAGAGAGCTATGGATGAATGCTGCATAGAGTAAAGACTTGCTCCTTATGGCTTTTCCAGACAACTATCTTGTAGAACACATGCCACTGGCTCATGTGTGGCACCATCCAAAATTGATTGTGTCTTTCACCATCAATCACCAATCATGAAAATATCCTAGAGGCTTGCTTACAGATATATCTTCTGGAGATATTTTTAAATTGAGGCTGCCTCATATTCAATTCATTCAAATTAACAGGAAACGAATGAGCACAATGCAATGTTTACACACACACACACATGTGAGTGTGGGTACACACACACAGTGTAAATAACTTGACCACATAATTTTAAAACCCATGCACAGTTCATTCCCACAAGCTTCACACTTGAAATTGCCCCAGCAGCCTTGCCAATTGTAACCACAGGATAATATCACAACATGAATACATAGGTGAATATATACATGTATTCTCCTATGAAAATTTATAAGGAAATGCTTAAATAATTAAATTAAACAACCTTCAGACATTAGTTTACATAGAATGCTATAAAATTGTCGGGTGATATAAAAATGAATAAAAATAATTATGTAATTTTTATGAGAATTTTTTAAAGAATCAAAATAGCTTCAAGCATATGACTGTAGAAATATTTATCTTCGTAATTATGTAATTCTCCTACAATTTCAGTTTATACATTTCATTAAGTGGGAGTACTAACAGTTCATTTGACTGTTTTTCCTCTGCTTACAACTTTGTGTTTGAGATTATTTTCTGCAAGAAACGAATAGCCTTTCTCAGCTCTAGCTGGTTTCTCTTTTATTTTCTCACACATCTCATCTTGCTAAGACACCAAATCCATCTTTAAATACTAATGTGAAAAAAGTATATTTATCAAGAAAATGATACCCTTTATTGGAATTCAAATTGGTGAAGTCATTTCAAATTTCGTCTTGTATAAAACAGCATCATTTGCCAATATTAAGAAACACTCTAGAGCATGCTGCTATGTGCCCAGTGGAGGCTGGATTTAAATAATTAGTGAAATAACCATTAGGTCTAGAAATATGATATTCCTTCCATTTCATCTTACTGCTTTTGAGAATAAATCCAGAACGTTTGTCTTCCAAGGGCTTAGGCATGCATCGTCTTGATTGAGCCACAGGGAAGTTTTACCTTCATTTGAAAGTCTAAATTTGTATTGGTATAAGTGAATCATTATCTAAGAGGAAGAAACAAAATTAACAGTCTCCTCATGGAACAGCAGTGCTTACTAATGAGCACAAAACATTAGTGCTAATTTTTCTTTTCTCTTTTTAATCAGACATGACACAATACACAGGCTCACAGTGTTCATTCTCAGGGATAGACCATTTGGGATGGAAGGAGTTAGTTAGTATTGAGATGTCTCTGAATAACTGAACAAGAGGCTTTTGTGATTTATTTTGAGGCTCCCAAGAAAAAGGAATGTACAAGATTACCACATGTACAGATTCTCAGCTTTTTCAGTAGCAATGACAAGACCCCAAGTGGTTGAGATATTTAGAAAGTACTTTGTGCCGTGATTCCTTGAGGAATGACTATAGGATATGTTTCAAACTAGAAATTTAATGACTCACTACTATGTCAATGCCAATTATTTTATCTGAATTTACTAAATTTTCATAATTTCTGGTATTAATAGAAATAATTTGAAAATGTCTTATGCTAGCATGTTATTTTAAACTATTAATAGAATGCATTTTGAAATATACAACATTGCTAGCATATTTTATTGGGTAAAAGTGTTTGCTGAATGTCTCAGAGTTATTATGATTGTTGTTATAAAACATCATGGCCAAAAGCAAGTTGGGTATGAAATAATTTATTTTGTTAACAAATTCATATAATTGTTCATCATTACTGTTAATTATTGAAGAAAATCAGGGCAGGAATACAAATCTGATAGGAACTTGGAGGCAGGAGCTGATGCAGAGACCATGTAGGAGAGCTTCTTGCTGGCTTGCTCCTCATGGCTTGTTCAGCTTGCTTTCTTATAGAACCAAGAACCATTAGCCCAGGAGTAACCCCATGCACAATGGGGTAAGTCCTCTCCAATCAATCACTAAAAATGCTTTCCAGGCTTACCTATAACACTATCTTTTGGAACATATTTCTCAACTGAGGATCTCTCCTCACCAGCTGTGTCAAGTGATATAAAAGTAGCCAGCAAACTGAGCAAGCATGATAATTTGCATTCAATCCTAGCAACTCAAGGTAGAAGGAAAGAAGAATCTCCTGAAAGTTGACCTTTGGCCTGATATACCTGTTCTTTTATGTGTACACATCACACACACCACACAGTAGTAATAATAATGAAATTTAAAATTCTCTTTTAAAGTAACAACAATAATTCATTGTAGGTTTTTCCCATTTACTTTCCTTACATACTTACACAGAACCATCCCACTCCTCCCACTTGAAGTTTATAAGTCTGGCTAGAACATATAGCTACAGTTCCACCTTTATCTGGCCTTCCCCAGCAAATTGTTGACAGGACATCAACTAGCTATTGGAGAATTATTGAAAATTAACTCAGAAAAAAGATTAAGATTATGGATATTTTTATTTTCAGGTGCTCTATTTTTGTACTGTACATATAATTTTAGTATTTCTTTTTCTCCCATGGCAGGTTGTGACACAAGTCAATCAATACTAAATTCATCCCAACTTCCTGGCTTGCCTGCAATTTTAGCACAATTGCCCGCCCTGCACTATATTGATCCATTGATAATGGCATATTGTTTGACTGACAGTTTTAAGGCTTCGTAAAAAATTACAAAATGGGCTCCAGTCAAAGATTTCAATGGAACGTATCTTACTATATAGAATATTGCTAATGTTCAATAAAATACTAAAAAGAAAAGAGCAATATCTAATATAATTATTATCATTAATTAAATACACAAACCAATATATCATACTGTTGTAACAGACAGATAGTCTTGTTTAAGTAGTACAGGGTTAGAATCAGCAAAACTGGTTTTAGGAAGCTAATGTTGAGTCAAGTGTGTCACTGAAAATAGGCTAAGTAAAACCCAAGGACTTTCATCAGAACAGTGTATTCCGAATTATTAGACATAACAAGTAGAAAGTGGTGTAAAAAAAGATGATTAGTGATAAAGTACTTATCCTTTCAAGTCTAAGACAAGAGTTCATTGAAAGAGAATTTAATAAGGCCTCAGCCATCCACTCTTACTTCACTGAGTAAGAAAATGGCATTTCTCATTATTAATGACAATAGTGAGCCTGCCTAATTTCTATAACATCATAGACCAAAGAAACTTTTCCGGGAGTATGTTACCTGGGATCGATCTGAGGCAGAGAAGGGCCATAGTTCAAGGATGATCTACATGGTAATGCAAACCAACAGAGACAGAGAGACAGACTTGCAAGTACCATTTACATGGAATAAAGTTTCTCAAAGGGTAATTTTCATGAACTAACTATTGCTGGTAACTAAGAAAAACCCAGTGTCCATGCCCTGTCACTACTGCATTTTGTTGAAGGGTGATTCATCTGAGAAGATCCTTCAGTCCTTTCCAGCTCTCACCAGGCTATGCACTGAGATTCATCCAAGAGACATCTTGATGTGAACTGCTGTGAACTCAAATCACAAAAATTTCAGAACATTGTGTTTTGGCTCTGAAGTGGCTTTAGCTTTTTTCTTCCATGGGAGACATGTGAATTTTATTTTATTTTTAAAGACATGGTTATAGACTTCACTTCCTCTTCCTAGACATGTCTTGGATTGTGTCAATTTAACAAAAAACAGTGAACATAAATGGTATGGTATATGGTATTTGTTGAATATTTAGTGTGAGTCAGGATTTTGAACCTAAGGAGAAGAGGCCCTTGGTCCCATGAAGGCTCAATGCTCCAGTGAAAGGAAATGTGAGGGTGGGGAAGAGGGAGTGGGTGGAGGGTGGGGCAACACCCTCATAGGAGCAGGAGGAGGAGGGATGGGATAGGAGCTTTCTGGGGGGCACCTGAGAGAGGGGATAACATATGAAATGTAAACAAATAAAATAGTCAATAAAAAAAAAGAAGAAAATGTGTATCTGACCATGCTGAGCAAGTAACATCTTTTTACCGAAAGCAAAGGCATCTTAGTAATCTTCAAGAAAATCTGTAGAAATCAATGTATTACATAGCCCTTTCTGATGAATTTGAAAACTGAACCTCTGTTATTTACATAATTATGTAAATACTCACAAACTAAAACACACACACACTGAAAGTCCTTTTCAGCTAGAGTTTTGTTCCCATAATTTATAGTAATGATTTGATTAAAGTTGAACAAAGCAAATTTTGTAAACCAAAGCTGTATATGAGTAATACTCTATGAATTCATAGTATGATAACAGTGGAAGTAATTCATAACTTTTTACCCATTTTTTCCTGTAATTCAATGGAGGAAGAGAACTCTCCAAAATAAATCAGTGATTGTGCTAACACTATCATGTTTGTTGTGAAAATTCCTTCTTTCCCCATCAATTTTGAAACATAATTTTGTTGAAATAGCAGCATTTTTGGCAGTTAATTTGCTTTCTGGAATGAAAATATTTTCTTCTATGTCTTCTTGTCTTTTTTTTTTTCTCACTCAGAATTGACTCCATAATAAACCATAACTTACTCTCGTTAATGTGGAAACTATATGTATTTTGTATAGACAATTCTCAGAAATTCCTATCAAACCTTCAAGGCTTGAGGATATTCAGAAAACATGGAAGGTTCAGGAACTCATAAAATGTTCACGATTATAAGGCTCCTCTCCTAGACATTATCAAAACAATACACACTAATGAGTGGATATTCATTGCAAGCCATGATGTCTTCAGATTCTTCACTAAGCTGAAGAGATGTAGCTTATATGAGAATCAACCTGGTTATAGTGGTCACCTCAGTGATTCAACTCTCTTTGAATCACCTACATTTCAGAAAGTAACTCTAATAAACTTATTACTTCATTAAGCTAGAGTTGCTGAAATTATTAGTTACATTATAAATCATCCTTGCTTCAACTAGAGTAACTAAAGGAAGATTCCTGTTTTCTTGAAAAAGGCACACAATAGCAATTACAAGCAGAAAATTATTTCATTAAGTTTATGAATTTAGGAAGTTCAAGGTCTGGTAAGTCCTCTGTTCCTCACTGCTACATTTTCTTGCTGGATCGCACAAGCCTAAAGGAATGTGAACTCCCTAGAACCTCTTTTACTGTTGTATGACACTGACAGCATTCTGAAAAGCTGAGAACCTTATGATCTAAGTCTTTTTTATCATGCACAGAAGATCTTGGGACACAAAGGAGAATGAAAATTGGGGCCACAGGATTTTGTGGGCTACTGGTGACTGGACAGAGTTCAAGTGATAGAAAAATAAGAGTTGCTAAGAAGGCTATGTTAATGCTCATAAAGACCCAATGAAGCTTCTAGCAGCAGTTCTGCACTGAGCGTCTCACAGGGTGAGGTCATTGTCCATGCCAGCTTACACATATTGATTAAGGTGACCCATGAAAGTGTGGAGGCCTCTTCTGAGGCAGGGTTTTCCAGGGAGGGAAGAATTGCTCATTCTTTTGTTGATGGTAGTGATGGCTTAACTCATCATGGGGAGTCACAGAGCATGATGATTTTTATGCTCTGCTCTAGCCTGAACTAGAATGATAAGGAATAGGATGTGGGATATACAAAAGAGGAACATCCTGTCCCTGCCTAAGTGCAGGTGGAAATCTGAAGTTCTCACCATTACTTAACTTTAGTTGTGGTTGACAAACAAGCTATGGCCTTATAGCCAGACAAAATGGTTTTGTAAATAAAGTTTGATTGTCACTTAAAATCCCCAAGAGGATCAGATTTCAAAATTTCAAAACTTGTACCATTCAAACAAATTTAAGTTAGCATACAATTGGAAGAACTTCTTGATGTGGTATCTACTTTGTCAACTGATTTTATTAGAGCTTCAAGAAAAAAATAGAAGAAACAACAAAAATATTTTTCTTTGTAAAATATAGGAAGGAGGAAGTGGGGATGGAAGAAGAGGTATGTCATCTGAAGCATTTTCATTTTATTTTTGGAAAAATTTTAGCTTCATTATTCAGAATTCCTTTTTTATTTTACCTAGACTTAATTTAATGATTGAAATGTATCTCAGGCTTTAAAAGAAGAGATAGTTCTCAAAGAATGTAGTGTTATATTTCTAAATAAATTAACTACATTAGTAAAGAACTTTTATATTTCAGTACATACCATTGAAATAAAAGTCACCCTCATGATTTAAATATTTACCTATTCCTTTAGAAGGTAAATTTAGCTTAAATAGTGCAAGACTCTGCTGAGCCTTATCTATTGAGGATTCCCACACCCCAAAACCGACCCCCCAGTGGACCATATAGAACTGGAGATGAATGCAAACCCAAGAGGAGTTTATTGTTCCAGCATGTTGGGGTTTTTACTCACATAGGGGAGGCCTTGATCCCAGGGCAGCCTTTTTGGCCAGTTTTGTACAGAGCAGTAGCCATTAGGCATAATGTGATTGGCAGAACAGTGTGACCTTTACACTGATTGGTGCTTAAGTAATGATGTAGCAAGAGGTGCCCAGTGGTCAGTCTCCCCAGGGGTCTTCCTGAGGACTGTAATCAACCTTTCTCTTCGAGGAGGGGGAGGGGTGTGATGGAATTTTTTAAAGGCTCTGAACTGACCTCTTCAGTAGAACACTGTACTTAACATTAAAATCATTCTCTGCCATTTCTCCTCAGAATTTCATTTACCTATTCAGACTTCTCTATTCAGTGTAAAAGCTATTACTTTCTGAAAAATTATAAGCCTAAGGCATCTTTGGCTACTGATTTTAAAGAACATATTTTGGTTAACCCATGCTTCATGGCAAAGGAAGGACAGGTAGAGCAGCTGTTCTTTTCCACACTGTGTGTCACAGAATGCCATTATTATCATAGCAACTATGGATGAGAAACCTAACTTCTTTATGCATTAAAAGTTGTCAGTACTGCAGCTAAAATTCATTAACACTTCCTAAAATAAATTTGATATTTTAAAGATCTTGGAGTGTATTTGTGTTTGAAAAGGGAAGTTTCATGGAGAGCTCTTATGGTCTGGATAATTAGCAGTTTCTCTCCATTTCAGAATCTATTTCAGCCTCCAAACTAATTTTCTATACTCCCAGCACAGAGCACCAGTTCTTGTCAAAAGGAAAATGGATGGAAATCTCTCACATTAATGAGTTCCTCCAAAAGGAATGTAAACAAAAACTTTCTAATCAATGTCAGTATACTAAAACCACCTAAAATACATCCTGATTGTAAAGAATGTTTTCCTTGATCCAAATATTATGGATCTAGAACTAATCAAACATCTGGGATAAAATACTTTACATGAAAAGCAGTTTTGATTTAGAGTTCAGGAGTCTCAGCAACATGACATCAGTATCAGCGTCTCTCTAGCAAAAACCTTACAACATTATTATGTTGGAAGAGTCTAGATTTTTCTTACAATGTTCTTGTGAATAACTAACTTATAGGACTCATGAGAACTGTTTTAATGTTTCTTTGGGAATGATACAGTGACTGAACTTTTTCCACTATTTTCTCTTTGCATCACCAAAATTTAAATGTAAGTACATGATTTTGTCAGAAATAATATTCACAAAATACTAAGATGAAAGAGATACAATGGACATAACATGGAGAAACCTGATCTGAACTCTTGCATTTTTAATGTATAAATGACATTGTAATCTAATGAATACATGGATGTACAATGTGACAGAACTCTATGATTCATGATAGCTTAACTTTCCAGTTTAGGATTATAGAGATGTATAACTTTATCAAAATATGTAATGAAGAATTCTGTTGGACATAGAAAAGATAGAGAATAGAATATTTGGCATCTTTCTATAAAGTGTGAGTTGAATCTTACTGAGCATGTGTTTGTATTAGGCCAGACCATTACAGATTAAACCAATTATAAGTAATACATTAGTTAGTGTGGGTGAGACTCCAAAGAACCTTTTCTGGAACCTGACACTTGAGCTTTGTAAAATTTTCACATGCTGTAAAGAATGACTTTTTTTAAATGTGTGCCACTACCTATTAAAATATCTAAAAATCACATTGTATAAATACCTGTGTCTTTCTTCCCTATCATGGAACCCATTATTTCCTAACTTGGACTAAGTTATAAACATCAACATAGATAAACTAAAGCATGACCTTGAGTGTAAGAAGCTTACCTAGAAAGGGAAGTGTATCAGTCATCTTTCATTCTGAAATCCCGAGATAATTACATCTCAACCTTGCATCTCAAGGCCATTACACATTTCTCATTCATGTGCCATAGTCACCACTCATAAGGTCAATCAGATGGACTTGCTTCTATCCATAGATCACAGCTGTCCTATGACTGAAGAGGAGCACAGTTAGTGTCCTAACATTTCAGCATGGAGATAGCAAATTCCATGGGCCTGTCTGATTTCTGAAGGGCAGCACTTCAGGTCACATGGAGAGAAAAGTGAATATTAATTAATAATAGAGAAGCCCTTTGGTCAATAGAAATAAGAACGCTATCATCCATGCCAAATAAGGAAGAACTATCAAACAAAACCAAATATCTTATCTAACTATGTACTCTTTTAGTGAAACTTAAAATATTCAACATATTGTGATTATTAACACAATGTGATGATCTTTAGTTTGGGGTCAAAAGTGAATAAGAAGAACTTTCAAGAGTCCAAATGGAAATTATTATGTAAAATATTTTCATTATCTTGCATTATTTGTAAAATAGTTCAGAAACATGTATTATATTTAAATGTATCTTTATTTCTTCATCACATAAGGAAGTAATAAAGAGAGGTTGGCTTATGTACTAAGAACACTAGTTTCTCTCACAGAGAAGCTGAGTTCAATTCCAAGCACCCATATTACCTAGCTTTCCATGTCACTCCAGAGGTCCCAACATCTGGCATTCTCATGCACTTATCCGCACACAGAGACACAAAGAAGTGTAAAATAAAAACAAAATATATTTAAATAACAAAAACAATCAATACAAGAAAAAAAGAAATAAATACAATAGCACTTGAAAATGAATCACTGTTATACTTGCATATAGTTTTCAAAGAAAAAATTGCTTTACTTGGATTCTTCAAAATTTCCCAAAAATATTATAGAAAATCATCTACTATGTCAGAAAAATAATTTTTATTTTAACACAATTAAGATGTCATGAAGAGACCTTGGGTGCAAGCTCTGCAGTCAGTCCCGCAACACCCAGAGGAAGCTCCACTCCCAGGTGCTGTGACACAACCAGGATCAGAGGTGAGCAGGAACCAACATCTGTCCCAACACTGGGAGTAACTGGGACCAGCAGGACTAGGCACACAGGAACTCCACCAGCCCAGTGACTCAGGTTCCTTCCTGTCTGTCTGGGTTAGTGTTCTGAGCAGACCTTAGATGCAAGCTCTGCAGCCAGTCCCACAACACAGAGAAAGCCACACTTCCAGGTGGTCTAACAAGCCCAAGATCACAGCATCCCAGAATCACAGGATCACAGAGACAGCTTGACTCTGAGGAGTTCTGACACAACCAGGATCACAGGAAGGACAGGCTCCAGTCAGATTTAGGAAGGGCAGGTAGCACTAGAGTTAACCAGATGGTGGGGGGCAAGCATAAGAAAATAAATAACACAAAGCAAGGTCACTTGGCATCATCAGAACCCAATTCTCCCACTATAGCAAGTCCTGAACACACCATCACACCGGAAAAGCAAGATTCAGATATAAAATCACTTATCATGATGATGATACAGGACCTTAAGAAAGACATAAATAGCACCCTCAAAGAAATACAGGAGAACACAAGTAAAGAGCTAGAAGCTCTTAAGGAGGAAACACAAAAATCCCTTAAAGAACTCCAGGAAAACACAATCAAACAGGTGAAGGAAATGAGCAAAACCATCCAGAATATAAAAATGTAAATAGAAACAATAAAGAAATCAGAAAGAGAGACAATCCTGGAGATACAAAACCTAGGAAAGAAATCAGGAGTGGTAGATGCAAGCATCACCAACATAATACAAGAGATGGAAGAGAGAATCTGAGGGGCAGAAAACACCTTAGAAAACATTGACAGAACAGTCAAAGAAAATGCAAAAAGCAAAAAGCTCC
>NW_022196914.1:10494178-10503605 GCF_008632895.1 Mastomys coucha
ATGGTTTTCAGAACAGCTTATATATTTCAAAAGTATTTATATAACCAAAAGAAACATAGACAATTAACCAGGGAGGTGGCTTGTAAGAGAACAACAAAGTGAGACCGAATGCTTTGCTTGACATTTGTTAACTCTTTTATCAAGTTTGAAGAAGAGGATTATATAAGTTACTCTTCCTCTGAGATGAATGCTTTTCCAAGTTATTACAGGTAATGAACCAAATTCTTACCCTCACCTAATGTCTGTGCCACCCTCCAATCAGAAACCATTGTTCATTGAAACAGTTGGTGAATGACTTTATTGATAGACCATCTTAATATCTACACCATTTCTTAAATGAATGTAACCTGTTCTCTGTGGGCAGAGAATGAAGTTACTCACTCAAGTCAAATAGCTTTGACCATAGCAGGAAGTCTGTATCCAAAAATCAAGCCTACAATTCATTTCTTGGTGCAGCAGAACTATCAACTCTCAGCTTAGCTACGATGGAGGTAAAATCCTTTGGTGATGTGAGGATCATTGAATTACAGTCTTATTACAATGAAACCCAATGTCTAAAAATTGTTCTTATTTTGAGTTTGTACCACAGTAAGAGCCAAGATTTTAAACTCTACTAAATACAAAACAAACAAAAAGACTTTTTATATTCATGTTCATTTAAGAAAATACTAGTAGTGAGGAATTATTTTTAAGTATATTGTTAATATGTTTGGAGTTATTTAAAATTCATATTGAGAAAAATGTATTTTCACTATTGCTGTAGATGAGCATCTACATAAGACTGTTAAATTGATTGTTGTTTTATATCAAACAACTTTTATAATACTTATTTTATTGTTATAATATTTCATAAATTTTAAGGAACATGACAAAAAAGATATTGTAGGTATTGGGGGGTTGGTCTCTGGGAGGAGCGGTGATACAAAAGGGAAACAAGAATGTGATTCAATTCTATGTAATTAAATATGTTTTTAAATGTTAACAAATTCAGATAAATTGAAATCATGTACCTTTTCTCATCATAATGCAATAAAAGCTTTTTTTAAAAAAAATTAAAAAAAAATAAAAAGATGTCATGAAGACAAAATTGGACTTATTACTGTTAAATTATCATTCCAAACTGGGACAGTAAAAAGGTATCTTTGTGTTAGCATTAACTCAAAAAACAAGTTTAAATTTATAATAATTAGCTACATGAAGATATCCCATTGACAGTACTACTTGTGATGAGTGTAGTGATTTAACCACTATTAATCTGCATTCTCCTTTCATAGGATGCTACCTAGTACATCATTTATCTTAACTGCCCAAAAGGATATGAGTGGACTTTTCTTTATTACCTTGAGGCATGTGTAAATAAACGAGCAGTGTCCTGCCAGTGCTGAATATGCACTTCTCATATAATAGAAAATTTTAAATTAATGATAAAAGCTTGAAGGCTATTGCCAGCTTTAGTTTCAGCTGAATATTAAAAACATGTGTATATTCCAGCATCAATTTTCATTGTACTTTGTTCTTTAGAGTTTCTTTAGAAAACAAATCTGAAATTGTGTGTGTGTGTGTGTGTGTGTGTGTGTGTGTGTGTGTGTGTGTGTGTATCCTTTGTGATTTGGGGAGTTTCCTCACTACAGATAAGCCTGAAGATGGTTGTTTATGATATTAGTTCCCCCCAAGTACCATATTTCAGTTCTGTAACATGTTTGGAACACTGAATTATTAATTATCTTTGTGGTGGGGAGGGAAAAGCATAGTTTTTTTCTGCAAAGCAAAGTTGTTAGTAAAATTATTGGAAATGCTACCAGAGAACTCCTACAACCAATAATCAACTTTAACAAAGTGGCTGAATATAGAGTTAATGCAAAGACATCAGTAACTTTCCTTTATACAAATAATAAATGAGCTGAGAAATAAATTATAGAAATAACACCTTTCATAATAGCCACAAATAATAAAATATCATGGCATAACTCTAACCAAACAAGTGAAAGATCTGTATAACAAGAACTTGAGGAAATCAAAGAAGACGTCAGAAGATGGGAAGTTCTCCCATGGTCATGGATAGGCAGATATAACATAGTGAAAATTGCTCTCTTACAAAAATCAATCTTTAGATTCACTGAAACTCCCATAAAAATTAGAACATATCTTTTACAGATATTGAAACAGCCATTCTCAACTTCATATGGAAAAATAAGAAAACCCAAAGATACCCAAAAAATTCTGAACAATAAAAGAAACTGGAAGAATCACCATCCCCGACCTCAAGCTTTACTCCAGAGCAATAGTGGTATAAAGCACATGCTATTGGTAGAGAGACATACAGGTTGATCAATGGAATAGAATTGAAGAGCCAGAAATAAATACATATACCTACAGACACTTGATTTTTGATAAAGTATCCAAAACCATACAGTTGAAAAAGAAAGCATCATCAACAAATAGTTCTCTTGTAACCAGCAGTTTACATGTAGAAGAATGCAAATTGATCCATATTTTCACCCTGTGCAAAGCTCAAGTTAAAGTGGATAAAGAACATCAACATAAAGCCAGATATACTAAATCTGATAGAAGAGAAAGTGGGACATACCCTTGAATGCATTGGTACAGGAGAAAATTTTATGAACAGATTACCAATACCTCAGGCTCTAAGATCAACAATTGATAAATGGAAGATTTTTCAACTGAAAAGCTTCTGTAGACAGAAGACCCCTATGGAATAGTTAGGGGAGGGATTGAAGGAATTGGAAGGGATGAAGCCCCATAGGACAACCAACAGTATCAACTAACATGGACCCCTGGGAGCTCCCAGAGTCTTAGGGACCACCCAAAGGGCATATAGCAGCTGGACTCAGGCCCAGGCACATATGTAGTAGAGGGCTTCCTTGTCTGGTCTCAATGGGAAAGGAGAATGTGCCTAGTCCTGTATATACTTGATACCCAGGCAGGGGGTGGGTAATACCAGGTAGGGGAATACTAGAAGGGGGCCGATCTCTCAGAGGTAAAGGGGAGAGGATATGCAGAGAAGAATCTGTGAGGAGTGATCGGGAGGGGGCTACATTTCAGATATAAATAAATAAATAAATAAATAATTACCCAGCCAGGGTGTGGTGGCGCATGCCTTTAATCCCAGCACTTGGGAGGTAGAGGCAGGTGGATTTCTTAGTTCGAGGCCAGCCTGGTCTACAGAGTGAGTACTAGGACAGCCAGAGCCTGTCTCGAAAAAACAAACAAACAAAACCAAAAATTACCCACTAACTGTAATCAATACTTGTAAATATTAAGGATTTTAAAATATTTAAAGTGATGCAAAATAAGCCATAGTCTTTTACACTGCTGTCAATAGGAATAGCTGATCTCTCATTTAGCTTGTAGAACTGAATTGATTCTATGTAGGACAACTGAGCTCTTACAAAAACCCTATCATGTGCTCACAACATAAACTGAATTCCAGGCCACAGGTTTGCCTCTCCTAACAGTTTCATATTCTCTGCCATCAATAACACACTTTACATAGAAACAGTCCTTCATTAGCCCAGGCTCAGCTCTCTCACTGTTCCTTGCATTTTCATCTGTCACTGTCCCCATCACTTTGTAGAACACAGCATAGCAAGTGGCACAATAAAGGAAGTTTATAAATGGGTTCATGATAAATAAACAGTGAATAAATGGATGGCTTGTCTTCTGGTTTTACTATTCTCTTCTCAAACTATGTAATGAGAAAAATCACTACCTACATGATTATGATTTTTAATTCACTTGTAACTACAAATTACTTGAGAATTAGAGCATAAGAGAGAAACTGAATATTATCTAATTTTAAGATCCTTTCTGTTGTAATTAGTTCATACATAACCTTAAGAAATTAGGAGTATAATTCATTAAAAGATATTAAAACACTCAATTTGAGAAAGCCACTGTTTCTGCAGCAAGCACTTACAGAACAAACATTGATTAACTTCATATCATAGTATTTTTAAAGTGTTTGAATAAGCAACTGTGTAAAATGAGCATTTAAAATTGTCCCATTTGAAAGTTTAAAAAAGTTGCTAAATACCCAAGCTTTTATAATAGGCTCAATAATTTCTATATTTAGAATAAATATATATCAATGAAAATTACTAGTTCAGTTTTCAAAATTATGGGAAATTACATGTTATTCTTCATTAAGATTAAGAAATGAGGAAAAAGTAGACACAGTAGCAACAGAACTAAGGCCTAGAATTCCAGAGAAAATAAAAAAACAAAAAAACTATCTAATGTTATCAAGACATCTGGAGTACATATATGCAGGACCTCAGCAAGGACAACTAGTAGACTTGTTATTTACAAGGAATAGATCATATCTCATTTTACAAAATCACTAAATGATAAAAAATTAAATTTAGAAGAAATGGATTTTATGCCAACATTATCTGTCAGTTGCAAGGAAAGCATGAGCATATTGTCAGAAGAATTTAAGTGGATTTAACAGCATCTCTTCATGCAAAATGTATATGGCAAACTGATAGCATTGCAAAAAATACATCAAATATGTTAAAACTAGAATCCCAATAACATTTCTATGAAAATTTTAATTATCCAGAAAGAATATAGAATAAGTATGTCATTTTTTGTATAAAATTGGGAAGCATTAAAGTAGAAAACATCACTAAGAGATTCAATGTGGTCACAAAAATTTAGGATATATGTTCAGGGTGATTTAAAAAATGTGCAATGTTATTTGGATGCCATTACCCTCCATATCTTTGAATATATCCAATACAATGCTTAACTAATTGCAAGAGTATGTTTATATGTGAAAAAAGCCTAAGGTTTATAAAAGTTATGTACAAAAAGTAAAAGCTGCAAAACACCTGCCTTTGCAAGAACAAAAGCAAAACGAAAAAACAAAAACAATAAAGAACTTAGGTAACACCAGGCGGTGGTAGCGCATGCCTTTAATCCCAGAACTTAGGAAGCAGAGGCAGGCAAATTTCTGAGTTCAAGGTCAACATGGTCTATAAAGTGAGTTCCAGGACAGGCAGGGCTATACCGAGAAACCCTGTCTTGAAAACCCAGGAAAAAAATAAAAAGAAAAGAACTTTGATAACTTGTTTTATTTCTGGAGGAGGTAACAAGTTAGAATAGTAATTACATATAGTTATAATACAAATATACATATATGTTGATCATTCACATAGGCATCAACTTGGTTTACATAAAGTATCCTGAAGAGGTTTGGTTTTTTTGTTTGTTTGTTTTTTGTTTTGTTTTGTTTTATTTTTTTGCACCAGGATCTCTCTGTGTAGCCTTGGCCATCCTGGAACTCACTCTGTAGACCAGGCTGGCCTCAAACTCAGAAATCCACCTGCCTCTGCCTCCCAAGTGCTTGAATTAAAGGCATGCACCACCACTGCCCTGCTTCAGGTTTGTAAGGTATATAATTCACAGCTCATACACAAAATGATTGTATCAAGACTGAACATCACATATTAGTTAAAGATCTAAACCACATAAAAAATCTTTAAAGCCTTGTTTTAATTAGAATTTATTCATTCTGCATATGATACAAATCAAATTGCTATATTTTAAATGAAATCAGTCATGTAAAATAACTTATGAGCTTTAGGATATTTGTCACCCCTTGCTTGAAGGTTCTCTACCATGTCTTACATAACATCACCATCACTAATGTTCAAATAAATGGTTGAGTCCCAGCAGTCTTCTAATCAGTAGTATAATTTACTTGAAGGCATGTTAAGGAAAAATTTAATGGTATATCTTTTGCTGATTATAGAAGAAGGAATTTCTGGTTTCACTGGACACTCCATTGTGTCCTGTGATGATTTTCTGGAGGCTGTCTTGTGAGAAGATGTTTTGCTGAGCACAGACAGGCTGTGTTTTTCTGGAAGCTGCCTGGGGAAAGAGCATGTTATATTTTTCTGGAACAGACACCAGAGAGGAGAAGTAGTGTTTGGATAGATTATAAGTGTAATCCAATATATAGTGGATGTTTCTCAGGTTCGTTCACCTTGCTGGCCTTCTCTGATCTTTGCTGGTAGTAGCTTCAGTAGAGAGAAATGCACCAAACAACTCCTGGTGGTGTCTCAGCTACTTCTTGCCACTTAAGGGACTCGTGCTAATTGGGAGAGCCTTGTAGTTTCTTCTGGATCAAGCTGCTGCTGCTGATTCATGTTTAGTATTTAGGTAGTGGACTGGACTGATGCCAACAAAAATTTAAATTACCCTAAAGAACTACTTCTAAGCATGTCCCCTTTGTCCTACTAACCATGTTACTCCCCTACCTTTGGTTGGTGGGCTATAGGGAGGTTGAATTGCTTAAGAACCCTTATTAAAATAGGCTTTGAAAAATACAAGCCCACAGATTATTTCTGATATTTTTTATTTATTCTCTTTAAGGTGCAAATTTATTCTGTCACTTTACAATCTTATATTTTGTTATATTTTTGTTCCAGTTTTTTTTTTTTGATTCATGGTGAATATCTAACAACTATTCCCTTGGAAATTGGAAAACTTCTTGAAATCATTATCCCACATTTACATAAGCCTGATGGGATAATTGATCTTTAGGTCCCACACTTTACTGAGCAAGTATTAGCAGTGAATAGTTGCTAGGGATAGACTGCAGCTGGTCATGCAGTCTAGTTTGGAAGAAAACTGAGACTTATGAAGCATCATTGAGAAAAATTCTTCTCCTAGAGTCTTGTTTTACAGTTACTGTTTGTCTGTAATTTATGAATTAAGTATGCTTTCTTTCAAGGAGCCAAACCTCGTTAAGTCAGGGAGGCAACAGTGCATTATGTCATGTTGTTGAATTTGTGGGCTGCTGTAAATGAAAGTTTTCACACTATTGATTTGATACAACAAGTTGCCAAGTATAAAATTTTTTTCTGGTAATGATATTATATGTGTTAATTTTGAAATTTGAATGGCTTAGAAATTCTTAGATAGGACCAAGTTCTAAAGACAAGTTCTAAAGTTCAAAAAAAACAACTAAAAATAAAATTGTAGATGTACTATCATCAGGGGTAATTTTTTCAATAAAATTTTGTGAAATATATAAGTTTTGGAGAACAAATATCATACATATTAATTTAAATAGTCATTTGTTTGTTCCTTAGATAATTTTTAGTTTTCTAAATATCAGATTTTAAATACCAGACCATGAAGAAAACTCTTGAAATTGCAGTTCATATATTTTTGATATATTTATTCTGCATTTGAAATATATACATATATATACACATATATATACACATATATATACATATATATATGTGTATACATATATATGTATATATATATATATACATATATATGTGTTTCTTGAACAATCTAATGTCCATTCTCCTATTGAAACAGAGGCATAGGATGTCTGAAGAGATGGCTTAGCTCATAATTACTTGTCTTGAAAGCATGAAAAGCTGAGTTTGATTTTCAGAACTAAAGTTAGAAAATGTGAGATGTTGTGATATACATTTAAAGCATATAATTGAAGAGGCACTGCCCTGTGGATCTACAAGGATCTATGTGTAGCAACCTAAGTGGCTTGGGGAGGCCAGGCCAGTGAGAGACTTTTTGTCAATAAAAATAATAAAGAAATAAATAAAAAAGCAAATAAACAGATAGACTCTTAGAAGTAATACTGAGCCTTTTCCTCTGGCCTAACTCCTCCCACATCTGCCATGAAAAAGCATATTAAACTTTACTTTGCTCTAAATATCATTATTAACCAGTGTTTACAAATATAATCATGTTCAAACTTTAAATAAATTATTATGCGAATAAAGCAGAGATAGGAGAAAAATGATTACATACTCTAATATGTAGTGCTGTCCAGAGATTAATTTAACTTGGTGCCCTTATTCATTTGTCAGTTTTAAAAAGTTAAAAAAGATAATATTGAATGAAGTAACTCAGAAATTTTCTCTCTCTCTCTCTCTTATCACACTCACACACACACACACACACACACACACAGACACACACATTCACAAATATAAAATGTTGCAATGCTCTCTCTCATCGGATGCTTTTAGCACCATAGGAGTAACTGCAAAACAAGGAGAGTATTAAGGAACCATGTGAGAGTCTGATATATTGGAGGAATAGAGCAGGAATCAGTAGTTCCAAAGGATCTGATGGGGAAATGGAAAAAATTGAGGGTGAGGATCAACAAGGGCACACAGAGAGGGCTTAAATGAAAAGAATATGGAAGGAAAAGAAACTAATAGAAAAATTCTCTGAAAAGTCATATCATACAGAATCATACTGACTACCTAAAAGTACATATAGTACATATAATTTAATGTAAATATGCATATGTAGTTTAAATGAAAAAATTTCATTTTCTGCTGACAATGATTTTCCAAAAACCAAAGACCTCCTGTCAAAATCCCCAACAACAGGAATGAGAAGCCCTCTTATGAGTAATGAGTCAGAGTTCTTCAGATGATTCTTAAAACATACAAGGCATTGTCATTATCCCAGGATATCACCCAAATGGTAAAATGTAATTCTCTATTGCTGAAGATACCATGCATTACAGACACAGCCCAGAGGCTTCTGAAATGAAACTGACCTGAAGGCCTCCCTGAGGACCAGATTTCAGTCCTTTAAAGGAAGAGGACACCCATATGTCTTACCCAATTATTATATTTATGGACCACAACAAGGACAAGCATTGTACAATAAACATGTTGGTTTAAGTCACATGCATAATATAGCAGTGGCCAACAACTCTCTATCAGACTCAAGATTCCTTCATTGACATGGATATTTTGCTTGGTACTAGAAATATAGCCTACTACCCTGAGGTAGTAATGTCATGCATCTTGGAGGAAAACCTACAACTACTTCTTTATTAAACTGGCACAATCCTGAACTATATTCTAAACATTTATCTTTATACCCAAAGATAAGTGTAGTCCTTAGCCTTGTTGATAAAACCTCTTGTGTAAAAATGCAGAAAGCATTTAAAGTGCAACAGGGGAGAGAAGATTATGCAATCATTGCAAGAGTGTTAGAGCTAGAGGAATAAGCAAATTGCTGTAAGACTTTACACTACACTAAAAATGTCTCACCTGAAGAAAGACACCAACAGACATGCTTAAGCTGATGCAGGGGAAAAAAATCACAAGGCCTCATTCCTAGGCAAAGAAGTACAAGTAAGCCAGGAATTATGACAGCTGGATCAATAGGCTTCCCTTGGGAAAACCACATATATTGTTGATCTAATACCAGTTGTCAGCCCTGAAAATATATACATACAACTAACTCTATACAGACTGAGCAGAATGTGTATATATGTATGTGGATGTGTCTATGTCTGAGTTTCTGTATTGTGCTCTCTCTCTGTCTCTCTGTCTCTCTCTCTCTCCATATATATATATATATATATATATATATATATATATATATATATATA
>NW_022196914.1:10503641-10513456 GCF_008632895.1 Mastomys coucha
ACATATATGTATATGTGTGTATGTATATGCATAGTATATATACTCTCATTAAACATGTAATATAATATACTTAAATTTATATATATGAAGGAAATATTTATTTCACAATAGTTTTTTCATTAATTAATTAATTCATTCATTCATTCATTCGTTCATTCGTTCACATTACATCCTAGTCACTACCCCTCCCTTCCCTGTTCTCCACTAACACAGTCTCTTCCCCAGTTCCCTGCTTCTTTTCTCGTCTGGAATCCCACCATTATGGCACATCAAGTCTCTGTAGGGCTAGGCATGTCCTCTCCCACTGAGGCAGGACAAGGCAGCCCAGCTGATTCCATACACACGAATCAGCTTTAGGTGCAGGCCTTCTTCAGCTGCTGGTGGACCCATATGAAGACCGAGCTGTACATCTACTATATTTGTACAGGGGAGGGGGGCAAAACCCAGTCCATGTATGCTCTTTCGTTGGTGGTTCAGTCTCTAAGAGCCCCCAACTGTCCAGGTTACTTAACTTTGTTGGTTTTCCTGGGGAGTTCTTATCTTCTTCATGGCCCTCAATCATTCCTTCACCTCTTCCATAAGAGTTCTGTTCTGGTCTCCGGCCAGAGCAGAGAGCATTGATAAACAAGCCCTTAGTTGGAAAAGCTGAGTGCTTCCAGTTTGTGATGCAAGCTGGCATGATTTCCTGCCCCCTATTGTGCTTTGCCACGTAGCCAATGCTGATTGGGACTAGGGAAAGAATTTAATCCACAAGGGCTGGGGGCTGGATTGAATTAGGAGTAAGAATGTAAGGATAGAAGTAAGATGTAAAAATAGAAGTAAGATGTAAGGATAGAAGTAAAATGTAAGGAATAGAAGTAAGATGTATGTAAGAATAGGAGTAAGATGTAGTGATAATAAGTAATATGTAATAGAATTAGGAGTAAGAATGTAGGGAATAGAAGTAAGATGTAAGGATAGAAATAAAATAGAAGTAAGATGTATGTGAGAATTAGGAGTAAGAAGAAAGTAGAAAGATGTAACTAGTAAGATGTAAGAAGAAGAAATAGAAGAATATAAAAGAAGCTAGCTAGAGAAGAAGTAAAAATGAAGGTTCATGATTAAACTGCATGGAGAAGAGCTCGTTGTTTGCCTCCTTACTTCCGCTTGACGGAAAGGGGTCAGCAACAAATGGTGGCCTGGATGGAAAAAGGCAGCCGACACCAAGCTATGTCCAATGTTTTATTGTGGGTATCTGCATTTGTTTCAGTCACCAGCTGGGTGGAGCCTCTCAGAGGAGCTAGTCTCCTGTATGCAGCATAAGAATATCATTAATAGTGTCAGGGACTGGTGTTTGCTCATGGAATGGGTCTCGTTAAGCCAATTATTGGTTGTCTATTTCCACACTCTCTGCTCCATCTTTGTTGCTACATTTCTTTTAGAGAGGAAAAGTGTTGGGTCAAAAGTATTGCGGGTGGGTTGCTCTTCTTATCTCTCAAGTAGGGGTCATACCTGGCTACAGAAGGTGCTTCTGCAGATTTCATATCCCCACTGCTATGAGTCTCAGTTAAAGTTACCCCTATGGATTCCTGCAAGAACCCCTCCCAGATTTCCATCAAGTCCTAGAGATGTCTTTCATCTGTTCACTCTGGCCAAGCCTCTGGTCTCCACTCAGTTTCCTGGCCCTTTGCCACTCTCTCCTGTCTCTCCCCACATCTTATGCTGAATGCCCTCTTCTCCTCCCCATCCCTCTCCTATGAAGATCCCTCCTTATATCTGCATCCTATGACTACGCTATTCCCTCTTTTAAGTGTGACCCAAGCATTCTCACTTGGCTCTTCCTTCTTGTTTAACTTCTTTATGTTTGTGGAGTGTAGTATTGGTATGCCAAATTTTATGGCTAAAATCACTTATAAGTGAGTGCATACCATGTATGTCCTTTTGGGTCTGTGTTACCTCGCTCAGAATAGGATTATCCAGTTCCACCCGTGTGCAAAATTCATGATGTCTTTGTTTTTAATAGCCGAGTAGTATTCCATTGTGTAAATGAACCATATTTTGACTATCCATTTTTCAGGTGACAGACATTTGTGTTCTTTTCAGTTTCTGGCTAAAGCTGCTATGAACATAGTGGAACACATGTCCTCGTGAGATGGTAGAGTTTCTTTTATGTATGTGTTAAGGAATAGTATAGCTTTGCCTTTTGGTAGAAATATTTTTAATTTTGTAAGAAATCACCAGATTGATTTCCATAGTGGTTGTACAAGTTTGAACTTCTACCAGCAATAGAGGACTGTTCCCCTTTCTTCACATCCTCACTAGCATTTGCTGTTACTTGAGATTTTTTTATTAGATATTTTCTTTATTTATATTTCAAATGTTATCCCTTTTCCTGGTTTCCCCTCCAAAAACTTACTATCCCCTTTTCCCCTCCACCTGCTCACCCACCCACCCACTCCAGCTTCCTGGCCTTGGCATTCCCCTACACTGGGACATAGAGCCTTCACAGGACCAAGGGACTCTCCTCTGCAAGGCTATCCTCTGCTACATATGCAGCTGGAGCCATGAGCCCCACCATGTGTACACCTTGGTTGGTGGTTTAGTTCCTGGGAACTCTGGGGGATACTGGTTAGTTCATATTGTTCTTAGCCATTCTGAAGACTATAAGATGGAATCCCAATGGCTTTTTGTTGTTGTTGTTGTTGCTGTTTTCTCATTCCCTTGATGACTAAGGAAGTGGAATATTTCCTTAATAGCTTTTAGGGCATTTGACATTCTTTTGTTGAGAATTCTCTATTTAGTTCTGAACTCCAATTTTAATTGTGCTATTTGGATTGTGTCTAACTTCTTGCCTTTTTATGTATTTTAAATATTATCTCTGTTTCAGATGAGGTTTTGTGAAGATCTTTTCTGTAGGCTGCCATTTAATTCTAATGACAGTGTCCTTTACTTTACAGACCCTTTTCAATTTCATGAGGTCCCATTTATTAATTATTGATCTTAGTGCCTGAGCCATTGGTGTTCTGTTCATGATATTATCTACTGTACCAAGAAGTTCAAGGCTCATCTTCCCAATTTCTCTCTTAATATATTTAGTATAGACAGTTTTATGTTGAAGTCTTTGATACCCTTGGACTTTATTGTTTATGGTGATAAATATAGATTTGTTTGCATTGTTCTATATGCAAACAACCAGTTAGACCAGTACCATGTGTTGAAGATGAAAAAATGAAAAAATAATCATTATTAGTGGGGGAAAGAGGCACATATATGAGGGCTTGGAGGGGGGAAAGGAAGGGTGAATTATGTAATAATATTCAAAAAATCAAGAGATAAAAGCTAATCTTGGCATACCAAGATAAAGTATATAGTGTTTATAATTAATAGAACAATAGTACTGAACTAAGTGTGGGAAATCTGATGTATCACTTCTGTCTTTCACAACAACTGTGCACTCTGAAAGAAGTGGTATAATATTTGGGTGGTCTCAGTACATTCTGCTCTGCATATGTAATCTTAATGCTATAGGGGACACACTACATTTGATTAATATCAGGTCTGGGTCTAAGCAAGCCCCCTAGACATTCATGACATTAATATTACTAAATTTCCATTTCAAGTTTAGAAACTTAATTAAGATTAACCGTTTTGAGCTTGGACAGAAGCTGACATGGAATTGAATGATATTATTCATAGTTTGAGCCCAAGAACAAACTCAGCCATCAGTAAAGGTAATGAATCAAAGAAATTGAAATCAAGTCCCAAGAGTTAAGATTGTATACATATTCATTTAGCATGTATAATTATTTAATTTATTATAAGAGGTTTTATTACAGGTTATTATAAATTTGTGCAATGGAAATAGTTAATAATAATTAATAATGAAAATATGTCAACTTAATATAGATTTATTTTTCAGTTTATAATGGATAGCTTCGTTTTAAACTGTGCAAACAGTTTTAAAACACTAGCAGTGAAGGTCATGGGAAAATAGCCTTTGACTGTCTCAAACCTTTTCCAAAGGATTAAATTGACCTCATTAACAAATTCAGCTATACACTTTATTATTATTAAAACTTATATGGAAATAATTACAAAAAAATACTTTTGAGACAGAGTCTCCCTTGGTGGCTTGGAGTACCCTTGAGATCAGTATGTATAAAAGTTAGCCTTGAACTTGTACCACACCTCTTTCTTCAGCCTATGTGCTCAGATCACAAGTTTTTATCACCACTTCACCACACATATAAACATTTTTTGTCAGCAAGGATTTTTTATATTTTTTAAATGTACTTTTCATGTGCTTCACCTTTAATATGTATTGAGCTACATTGTCAGAAGTGGTAGAATCTTTACTGGGTGCAAATAAAGGGTGTTAAATAGTTGGTCCATCCAATTGACCAAAGGAGACTCTAAGAGCAAACTCTGCTCACAGTTGTATTTCATGTTGTTGTGAGAAGAGCTCTGTCTAGCCAGGTCTAATTGAATGTAGTACACAAAGCCATTGATCAGAGCTTCTACAAACAGTCCATAACTATTCTTCTAATAGCTTTCTGTACTTTATTTTTGATTTCAAGCCATCTTAAGCTTGTACAAAGGCAGATGTATTAGCAGTCTCTGATTACACAGGAGATATTTCTTGTCCATTCTACAAAAGAAAAAAATCAATACCTACAGATTAATTATCTTACTTTTCATTTAGTCTTTAAAGAAATTTTCTGGCATATGTTTTCATTATTGCAAAGTATTTTTGTTGCATTTTTCATGGGTATGAGTTTTGGAATCCTGAGCTCTGCCACTAACAAATCTTGATAATTTTTTTCAGGCATCTTTGGCTGGCTATCTGTAAAATAAGTGTTTTATGTGCCTGTCTTTCAGGAAGTTACATTATGTGATTTAAAAATATAAACTGTCCAAAACTGTATCTTGTCTAAGTATTCTGAAAATACTGGCTCATTTATATCTAACTTCAATGTGTTCAGTTATCTCTGAACAAATGTATATTTCCTCACTTGTTTTCAGTGATAGGAATTTGAACCATAGCTGTGTGCCTATAATTAAAACACTGAACCACTGAGCAAAAGTCCAGCCCAACACTTACTTTTCAAATGAGATAAAGGCAATGATGTTAACAGCACTTAGAAGAAAGAATTAAACTACTCTTAAATGTAAGCAACAGGACACAGTCACAAATATTATTTAAAAACCCCACAGCTTCTCCACATTTTTGTAAGTGGGTATATTCCTACTAAAATAGATTTTAAAAGATAAGAAGTAATATTTTTCTACTTGATCTCTCACTATTTTGTAAGTGAAGAAAATAACTAATCACTTTGATAATCGGTTCACTATATTTAGAAAATATTAAACATGGTCTACACTTAGGAGGACAGCGGATCCACAGCACTCTCTGCCCCTTCCCAGAAAGCGGAGAGATTGCATCCAGGGAGTGCTCCAGCCCAGGGACTCAGTACCTCCCTGGAGGCACAGGCCTCAGAAGTGGCAGGGCAGACAGCACAGGATCCTCTTTAACTTCATCTACATCTAGGAGGGACAGCAGATCCATACCCCTCTCTGCACCTTTCCCACAAGTGGAGAGCCTGTCTCCAGGGTTTGCTCTGACCCCAGGACTCAGAAGGGACAACTATGCCACAGCTCTCTGCACACAGGTTTTACCAGAAGAGAGCTAATCTCCCAGAAGTGCTGACACAGACTTACAGACCCATAGGAGGAACAAGCTCCAGCCAGAGACAGCAAGAACATCTAACACCAGAGATCAACAGATGGCGAAAGGCAAATGCAAGAATCTTACCAACAGAAACCAAGACTACTTGGCTTCATCAGTACCTAGTACTCCCATCACAGGAAGTCCTCGATATCCCAAAATACCAGAAAAGCAAGAATTGGATCTAAAAATCATATCTCACAATGGTGATAGAGGAATTTAAGAAGGACAAGATTAACTCCCTTAAAGAAATACAGGAGAACATAGGTAAACAAGCTCAAGCCCTTAAAGAGGAAAGATAAAAATCCCTTAAGGAATTACATGAAAGCACCACCAAACAGCTGAAGGAATTGAATAAAACCATCCAGGACCTAAACATGGAAGTAGAAATAGTAAGAAAATCGCAAAAAGAGACAATTTGGGAGATAGAAATCCTAGGAAAGAAGTCAGGAACCATAGATGCAAGCATCACCAACAGAATACAAGAGATAGATGAGAGAATCTCAGGTGTAGAAGATACCATAGAAAACACTGACACAACAGTCAAAGAAAACACAAAATGCAAAAAGTCCTTAACCCCAAATATCCAGGAAATCCAGGACACAATGAGAAGACCAAACCTAAGGATAATAGGTATAGAAGAGAGTGAAGACCTCCAACTTAAAGGGCCAGTAAATATTTTCAACAAAATTATAGAAGAAAACTTCCCTAACCTAAAGAAAGAGATGCCCATGAACGTACAAGAAACCTATAGAACTCCAAATAGACTGGACCAGAAAAGGAATTCCTCTCACCACATAATGTTCAAAACACCAAATGCACAGTACAAAGAAAAAGTATTAAAAGCAGTGAGAAAAAAATGCCAAGTAACATACAAAGGCAGACCTATCAGAATTATACCAGACTTCTCGCCAGAGACTATGAAAGACAATAGATCATGGGCAGATGTCCTACAGACCCTAAGAGAACACAAATGCCAGCCCAGGCTACTATACCCAGCAAAACTCTCAATTACCATAGATAGGGAATCCAAAGTATTCCCTGACAAAACCAAATTTACATAATATATTTCCATAAATCCAGCCCTTCAAAAGATAATAAATGTAAAACTTCAACACAAGGAGGAAAACTACATCCTTGAAAAAGCAAAAAAGTAATCTTCCAACAAAACTAAAAGAAGATAGCTACATGAACAGAATTCCAATTCTAACAACAAAAATAACAGGAAGCAACAATCACCTTTCCTTAATATTTATTAATGTCAATGAACTCAATTCCCCAATAAAAAGGCATTGACCATCAGGCTGAGTATGTAAACAGGACCCAACATTTTGTTGCATACAGGAAACCCACCTCAGTGACAAAGACAGACACTATCTCAGAATAAAAACCTGGAAAACAATTTTCCAAGCAAATGGTCCCAAGAAACAAGCTGTAATAGCAATTCTAATACTGAATAAAATCGATTTCAGCCTAAAATGATCAAAAAAGATAAGGAGGGACACTTCATACTTACCAAAGTTTTGATCTGCCAAGATGAACTCTCAATTCCGAACCTCTATGTTCCAAATGCAAGGGCATCTACATTCATAAAAGACACTTTACTAAAGCTCAAAGCACACATTGCACCACACACAATAATAATGAGAAATTTCAATATCCCACTCTCTGCAATGTACAGATCTTGGAAACAGAAACTAAACCAAGACAGTGAGACTAACAGAAGTTATGAAACAGATGGATTTAATAGATATCTATGGAATTTTTTAATCCTAAAACAAAAGGATATACCTTCTTCTCAGCACCTCATGGTACCTTCTCCAAAATTGACCATATAATTGGTCACAGATCAGGTGTCAACAAATACAAGAAGATTAAAATAATTCCTTGCATCCTATCAGATCACCATGGACTAAGGCTGCTCCTCAAAAACATATAAACAATAGAATGTTCACATACATGTGGAAGCTTAACAACACTCTACTCAATGAAACTTGAAGGAAGAAAGAAAGAAAGTAAAGACTTTCTAGAGTTTAATGAAAATGAAGCCACAACATACCCAAACTTATAGGACACAATGAAAGAAATCCTAAGAGGAAAACTCATAGCTTTAAATGCCTCAAAAAAGAAACTGGAGAGAGCATACACCAGTAATTCGACAGCACATCTATAAGTTCTAGAACAAAAAGAAGTAAATTCACCCAAGAGGAGTCGAAGGCAGGAAATAATCAAACTCAGGGCTGAAATCAACCACATAGAAACAAAAAGAGCTATACAAAGAATCAACCAAACTAGGAACCGGTTCTTTGAGAAAATCAACAAAATAGATAAACCCTTAGCCAGACTAACTAGAGGGCACAGAGACAGTTTCCTAATTAACAAGATCAGAAATGATAAAGGAGACATAACAACAGACACTGAGGAAATCAAAAAAATCATGAGATCCTACTACAAAATCCTATAGTCAACAAAACTGGAAAACCTGAAAGAAATGGGCAATTTGCTAGACAGATACCAGGTACCAAAGTTAAATTAAGATCAGATAAATGATCTAAACAATCCCATATCTACTAATGAAATAGAAATAGTCATTAATAGTCTCCCAACCAAAAAAAGCCCAGGACCAGATGCGTTTAGTGCAGAGTTTTATCAGACCTTCAAAGAAGACTTAATACGAATACTCCTCAAACTATTCCACAAAATAGAAACAGAAGGTACTCTACCCAATTCATTCTATGATGCCACAATTATGTAATGTATATGTAATGTATATGTATATGTATGTTGTATATGTATATATAAACTGCTCAGTCTTTTATGTAATATTACTCTTATGCATGTTTTCAGATTTGACCATCTGTTAAAAGATAACCAGTCTGTGTGGTTTTTCTTGGGGAAAACTATATCTCCCACTCTCAGCATTCCTTAATTGCTTACTGATTTAAGAGTATGTTTGAGGCCTTGTAGTCCTCAACCCATTCATTTTGGCATTCTTGTTTTTTATTGGATATTTTATTTACTTACATTTCAAATGTTATCTTCCTTTCCAGTTTCCCCTCCACAAGCCCCCTATCCCTCTTCCTTCCCATCTGTCTCTATGAGTGTGCTTCCCCCACATTCACACTCACTCCTGCTTCAGCAGCCTAGTGTTCCCCATCTACTGGGCCCTTAGTCTCCATAGGACCAAGGGGTTCCCCTCCTACTGATGCCACATAAGGCAATCCTCTGCTACATATCCAGCTGGAGCCATGGGTACCCCCTGTGTACTCTTTGGTTGTTGGTTTAGTCCCTGGGAGCTTGGGGGGAGGGGTCTGGTTGGTTGATATTGTTGTTCTTCCTATGAAGTTGCAAACCCCTTAAGCTCCTACAGTCCTTGCCCTAATTTCCTCATTGGGGTCCCCGTGCTCAGTTCAGTGTTTGGCTGTGAACATCTGCATCTGTATTGGTCAGGTAGAGCCTTTCAGGGGACAGCTATACTGGGTCCCTGTCAGTAAGCATTTCTTGGCATCTGGGTTTGGTGTCAGCAGATGATATAGATCCCTAGGTGGAGCAGTCTCTGAGTGGCCTTTCCTTCAGTTTCTGCTCCACATTTTGTCCCTGAATTTCCTTTTGACCAGAGGAATTCTGGATTAATATTTTTGAGGTGGGTGGCTCCATCTCTCAACTGGGGACCGTGTCTATCCACTGGACATGGTCTCCTTTGTTGGGTATTTTGGCTAAAGTCTTCCCTGTTGATTCCTGGGAACCTCTTGGGTCCCTGGCATCTGGGACTTTCTAGTGGCTACTCCCTGTTCACCCAACACTACACACCTACTTTCAAATTCTTGACCCTCTGTAATTTTCCCTCATCTCCTCTCATATATGAACTGGCCCCCATTTTTTCCTCCCTCTCCCCTCTCCCTCCAATATTCATCCCTGTTAGGTTCAACTATTAACACACACACAGGAGCATTCGCACAAACATACATTCACAAACACTCACAACTAAACCAACCAACAAAACAACTACAGTACATGTAAGTTTGTATCCACATCTGTGTAAATGTAGTTTTTAAACCTTTACTCTCACCTTCTTGAGTTCTGTGGACTGTATTTGGGTATTCTCTATTTT
>NW_022196914.1:10513466-10529031 GCF_008632895.1 Mastomys coucha
TGGCTACTATCCTCTTTTTAGTGAGTACATAGCATGCATGTCCTATTGAGTCTGAGTTATCTAACTCAGGGTCATATTTTCTAGTTCCACCCGTTTACCTGCAAAACTCAGGATGTTCTCATTCTTAAATAGCTGAGTAGTATATCATTGGGTAAATGAAATACATTTTCTGTATCCATTCTTCTGTTGTGAGATATCTAGATTGTTTCCGGGTTCTGGTTATCACAACTAAGGCTGCTATGAACATAGTGGAACATGTGCCCCTGGGGCATCTTCTGGGTATATCCCAAATAGTGGTATAGCTGGGTCTTTAGGTAGATCTATTTCCAGTTTTCTGAGGAACCTCCAGTTTGATTTCCAGAGTGGTTGTAGCAGTTTGCAATCCCTCAGCAATGGAGAGAGAAGAAAGCAATCACAAGTGGGGAAGGAGGGACCTGGGAGAAAAAGTGGACAGGTGTTTGTGGGGGAGTGGAAATGGAGAGGAGAGGGGAACCTGATCTGGTATTGGGTGAGGGAAAAGGACTAAAGCCCTGAGGGCCAGCAGAAAGAATGGGAACAGGAAACCTCAGGAAATGGGAGATTAGGGGAACCCTCCAGAATGCACCAGAGACATGAGAGGTGAGAGACTCTCAGGAATCAAAGGGAGAGATCTTAGATGAAATGCCAGACAGCAGGGAAAGGGAACTTATAGAGCCCACCTCCAGCAGGAAGACACGGCATCAAATGAGGGATGGGGTTGCCATCCCACATTCACATCTCTGACCCATAATTGTTCCTGTCTGAAAGAATTACAGGGATGAAAATGGAGAGGACCCTGAGGAAAAGAAGGCCCAACAACAGGCCCAAAGTGGGATCCAGCTCAGTGGGAGGTCCCAAGGCCTGACACTATTACTAAGGCTTTGGAGCACTCACAAAAAGGGACCTAGAATGACTACCCTCTCAAAGACCCAAAAAGCAGCTGAAAGTCAGGTGCAGATATTTGCATCCAATCAATGGTCAGAAGCAGCTGACCCCTGTTGTTCAATTAGGGAAGGCTGAAAGAAGCTGAGAAGGGCAATCCTGTAGGAAGACCAGCAGTCTCAATTAATCTGGACCCCTGAGATCTCTCAAACACTGGACCACCAAACAGATAGCATACACCAGCTGATATGAGGCCCACAACACATATACAGTAGAGGACTGCCAGGTCTGTGTTCATTCAGAGATGATACACCTAACCCTCAAGAAACTGGAGGCCCCAGGGAGTTTAGAGGTTAGGTGGGGTGGGTGGTAGGGCATCAAGTGGAGACAGGGGTAGAGAGGAGGTGTGGGATGTGGAACAGTCAGAGGGTGGATGGGGAGTGGCAGGGAATAAAATATGGAGTGTAAAAAATAAATTAATTTTAAAAAACTCTGTACTGACAATACCCCTTCTCTTTCAAATACTCAAAGACCACCTACAAAAACCCTAAACAGGTATCAGAAGCCCTCTTTGAGTTGTTGTTTAAAGCTGTCCAATCACAGAAGATGGTTACAACTGTCTTTTGGTGACTCTCAGAACTGAAATGTAAGTTTATGTTGTTGAAAACATCATGCACGTCAGTCACAGGGCCCAGAGTCCCCTGACCTAAAACTGACATTAATACCTCCTCTCTGAGGATCCACACTCATGGTACAAGAGGGTGTCATATGAGCATCTAAAATAGGGAAAGAAGCAACAGTCCTTCTTAACTATGATATCTATGACACACAGCAATGACCCTCATGGCAGCAGTGGTAAGCATACCTCTGCAGTAATCCACAGCTAATTTGACTTAAGACCCATTCAAAAAAAGAAAAAAAAATCCTTTTATTAGAAACATAGCAAACTATTCCAGACTAATGAAGTCATGGACCTTAGAGGAGATCTTGTACCATCTTTTGTAAAAGAGACATGCCTCACATATAATTAAGAAATAATTAAGGTTCAGTGCTATTTCACAGTATATGGTGAACAATCTGTATACTTACAGTAAAAAATAAAATTAAATAAAAATAAAAATTGCATACAGGAAATGCAATGACATATCCATTAAGGTATTACCAAAAAACCTATTCTGTTCACTTCTGAGTCATATTTTAATATCTATAAAATCCTTAAAAATATTGCTGAGACTCAACAGATCTATTGCAGACATTGTAAACAAGTGCTTGGTGAGTTCTTTTTCCCTGCATTGTCTTTCAGATAAGAAAATCACATTTTACTTAAACCTACTGGTACTAAAAAAATCTGTTCTTTGAATTTGTAAGACTACTGCTCATTTGAAGTACTTATTATTGTTTGAAAGTTTCTAAGTGCCACACCAGTATTTGAATATCCAGTCTTATAATTTTATAATTAGAATGCATTCAAGCTATGCTTTTCAGTTTTCCTAATGCCCCAAACACTACATTGGAATGCATTCTGAAATTATACATTAAAGAAAAAAGAAGTCTCTGAATTAGTAACTTAAAGTTTAGCTTTATACACCAAGGAGTTTTGCTCATTAACAGGTAATTTAAATTCTTTCTTCTATCCACCCCTTTACTACTGGGAATGTTAAGCTTGTTTTCAAACCATTTTTTTCTGAAATGGGATGAACAAAATATCACAGAAGTTTATGAATTCAGGACATACAGAGATCATTTAGCCATGGTGATTCCTCCCTCTCTGGGATCCTTGTATTATTTCCTGTATTGAGAATGTGAGGAACATGTTGTCACCAGTGTGGCAGAAGAGGAGTCTTATACAACACATTTATAAAGACAAACCTGTATATTTTGTTGTCTTTGGTGGTGATCTTCAAGGTCAAAAAGATTAATCTATCAAAGTCATTGTCCTGAGGAACTGAAATCCATTACAGAAGTAGTGGGAGGAAAGGCCCTTGGTCCTGTGGAGGCATGATGTCCCAGTCTAGTAGGATGTAGAGCAGTGAGGCAGGAGTGGGTGAGTGGAGGAGCACCCTCATAGAGGTGAAGGGGAGACGGGAGGGAAGTGTTGTGGGGTTGTTAGAGGGGAGACCAGTTAGAGAGATATCATTTGAAATGTAAATGAATAAAATTACTAATTAAAAGAAAGTTACCTAAGGGGTCACTTTCATTTGATATCTTTTCTCCTTTGGCATGTACACAGATATTTTCCCCTGTGTTGTGCAACTGAATACTAATATTATCTTTAACCACACCACAGACATTGGAATAATCCATACCCTGACCTTATTTTAAATTAATTATCTGCTTAAAAAGTTTATTTTTAAGTACAAGAATATTTAGGATCAAAATTTTCCTATACTATCTCCGAATTGAAAAGAGACAGGGAGAGATAGCTAAGGTTAAGGGTCATTTGAGGAGTAGTATAGAAACTTAATATACAAGAAGCCTTCTAAAATATCTCTATATATGAAGGTAACATGAATAGAATTATAAAAATTCAAACCTCAATAATGGAGAAGATAGAAGCTCAACTGGCCATCTTTTATCATTAAACAAAACTCCCTGCCCTGAGATTAGCTTAGTTTAATTGAGCTGTTGGTCAAATGGGTTCCATGGGAATCCCTAAACAACACAGGCTGCAGCCAAAACTGTAGGGTAAACTCTGTAAACTGAAAGCAAGGGCCCTATTTCTGAATACAAACACCCACATGATTCATTGAACAGGGATAGTTCAAGCTGATGCCTACACAGAAACTTTATTCTTAGGTTCTAGCATATTTGGAAGGTACTCTTCATAATACCAAAAGAAAATGTAAACACCAGCCCAGTCACAAACTCTTTGATCTATAATCTAATGTAATACTGTCTTGTTATATTAACATATAACAATTATGTTAATATATAACATAATAATATAAATATATTAGGGCAGTGGTGGCCCCAAAACTATGAAAGTAAACAACCAATACCTAATTTGACTTAAGGTCCCCTCCACAAGATGGAACCCATACACTGCTTGGGTGACCATGAAACAGAGCTTAGATACTTCAGAGATTTAGAGAAAAACCAAATATTACTGTTCTTTAAAAAAAAAATTGAAAGAAAGATAACAATAAAATGACACTTAGTGCCCTTCTGCTTTGCTCACAAATCAGTCATCACTAGAGAATCTTCCTCATTCAGCAGATGGGAGCAAATAAGAAAATCCATGACTCAACACTATGCAAACAGTGAGGAATATTAGAACATTGAGCCCTAAATGGGATGTCTTTATCAAATCATACCCCTCAAGGACCAGGAAACCTACGGAAGAGATGTCAAAAAGAATATAAGAGCTGTAAGAGACTGAAGACACCAACCAAATTCCTCTAAATTAATATGAGCAAAGCTCAGATGTACTCACTTTGACTGAAGCAGCATGTGCATTGCCTGCAGAGGGCTGCATAATGCCCTCTTTCGTATGTATCATGGCTTTCAGATTCTATGGAACTCCTAAGTATGCAAACAAGTGATTCTCTGTTTTTTTTTTTTTTTTTTTTTTTTCCTTTCTCTGGCAATTTTCCTTCGGTTTGTTGTGTCTTGTCTAATGTCAATGTGATTGGTTTATTATGTCATATTATTTTATATTCACTTATAAGCCTGTTTGTTTTCTAGTGAGAGACAGGAAGAGAGTGCATCAGATGGGAGTGGAGTCGGAGAGGAACTGAAAGGAGTAGGGAAAAATAAAAACTCTAAGAGGGTATAATATATGAGAAAAATCATTTCAAATAAAAATGAGAAGGGGAATGAAGCAGTTATGCAGGTAGATATAGAGTATGAAAACTGGTAAAGAGAAACATTAATAAAATATCAAGTCTGGCAGCTCTGATGATCAGAAAGTCTAAAGCTCACATGGTTCTTTGATTCTTTTGGTCAACTGTAGAATTCTCATTCTCCTAGAATCTCAGGATAATGGTGACCACACTCTTAGTACAGTGCCCAGGAAACAGCTCAGCAGGTAAGGCACCTGCTGCTAAATCTGACAACATGTATTTAATCCACATAAACTGAAGAGGAAAGGAAAGAACTGATTTCTAAAGTTGGCACTGTAGTAATTATGCAGCCCTACATATACATGCATATGCACACACAAACATAAAATATGTAAAAATTAATAAATTCTGCATCTATTACAAGATTATTTGGTTGTGACCAGACTTCTAACCTTGAAAGTCCTTTACAGCATCTTTGCCTGATAAGCCTCCTTATGACATAATTTCATGATTCAGATATGGTCATGTTTTGAACAAATTCACCATGGATGTTTTCCCAACATGGATGTTTTCTTCATAAATGATGTAGGATAAAAATGAAGATTAAATTTCTTTTGTGAAATATACATAATGTTTACTATCAAGCAGAAAGATATATAGTAGAGTGCTTTTGAAATGGTGTGAAGCCATATACCTGTAGAATTCTGAGAGTTTTTACTGATCTATGAATGCTATGGATTTTGCTGATGGAATGTCACATTTTGCACAACTAAAGTTCTCATACAAAAACAGACAATTTACAATCACTCTATCCTGCTTTTTCCCACCTACTTACTCATTTTACTCTCCCAGTAAATATCTCCATGTGCTTTTTTTTTTTGCTCTAATTTATGTATGTTGGCTGTAGATATTGAGTTGTAGAGTTGCACATTATTCCACAATTTAAATTTCAAAGCCTAAAAATAAGCCATGATAAAATTCTAAAAATTATCAAAGTAGAATAGCTGAGATGTTTCTATTTAGGCCTCTATTTAACATTTCCTCAGGAAATTTTTTCAGGTGAGGAAATTCCTTTTGGATCAGTAAAAAGAAGCATGTTCTTGTGTTTGGACATTACCTATCACCTTTCTTCTGCATGTTTATTCTATGGATCTTTTAGACACAGTGAGTTGGTCACCTTCTCTCACTTAAACATGATTCCCTAATTCCACATGATAGTAATAACAGATATTTGTCTCTAAAATACCAATGGGTAACATGAGGCAATAGTAGTCAAACCCTAACTATTTCAAATAAATTATTTTAGCTTCATGAGAAAAAGTTATCCTTTAATATTGGAATCAAATTATATTATCTAACTCTATGAATAATCTGGGTTCTATCAGGGTCTTTGCAACTGAATATTTTATCAAACCATATGATCATTTTGGGGAATTGAAGCATTCATTGAGATTGTCATTAGGTTACATAGTTTTACTCTAGGAATAATGTCTTGAAGTTATAACCAAAATAAAATAAAACATGTCCATAGAAAAACAAAATTAAAATTCTTATCAGTCTTCTGCCCATACACTTTACTTCCAAACCAATACTGAAAACCTTTCTGACACAAAATGAGTGTTTAACACTTTGGCTTTTCCAAGTCACTTATAAATACACTCACTAGTCTTCCTTTAACAAAAAAAAATGTATTATGTTTTAGAATTATTATTAATTTTTTTTGCAAATTGCAGTTCAGCTAGAAGACTCACTGCAGATCTCACCTTTGCTATTCTCAAACTAGCACTGATCTCATCATTTCCTAGTTCAGCCATTAGAGCAAGACCCTGCTCCTGATGAAAGTGATTGCCTATCTTCTTATCTCTGACAATTTTTTTTCTTTTTTTGGTTTTTAGAGACAGTGTTTCTCTGTGGAGCTCTGGCTGTCCTGGAGCTAACTTTGTAGACCAGGCTGGCCTCAAACTCAGAGATCCACCTGCCTCTGCCTCCCAAGTGCTGGGTTAAAGGCATGTGCCCCCACTGCCCAGCCACCTAGCCATCTTTTCTTTTTCTTTGTAACGTTGCTCTAGACTTTTATGATTTTACACAGGACATCTGATTCATTCATGTGCACCCTTTTGTTCTCTCTCAAGAACCTTGCTTTAGGTTCACAGAGAAACTGAAAACATCATGTGAGAACCCTATGATGTTTTCACCCTAAGGTAAAAACCCTGTTGCCATCTAGTCCATGTTTACCATTGCTGTATTTAGTGCAAATCAAGGTCTAATTGTGTCTGTGTGCTGGAATCTTTTGGTTCAACAAATGTTTGGGTCTCTCTCTCTTTCTCTCTCTCCCTCTCTCTCTCTCTCTCTCTCTCTCTCTCTCTCTCTCTCTCTCTCTCTCCCCCCCCACCCCTCCTGAGTTCATCAGCTTGTATCTTCTTCCACTGAATACAGTTGCTCTGAAGAACATCTAACTCTTTTTCATATTTAAAATGAAAATATTTTGATTAATTTTTCTGTAATTATATCACCCCACATCTTTTAAATTTATAGTTTTAGAGGAGCAATCACCACCAAATGTCTCCCTTCTTAAAATTCATCAGTAAAATGTGTCTTGTCCACTGAACTCCACTTAAACTGTTTTGTTCTGTCAGTATATAGGTGGGAGACACATGCAGAACTCATATTTGAACAAGCGTTTTTATTTATGCTATTACCAATGAAAACTATCTTTTATTTTAATACATTTGAACTGATTGTTTCATTCCTCTGGCTTGCCTATTCCCTTTCACATTTCTCCCATTCTTAGTTACTTGAATATATATGTACAACCTCAATCCAGTACTGAGGAATATTTCTCCTCTTCCTCATATCAAGTAAACATTTTGTAATTTTGTGATTTAATTTCGTTAGAAAAGCATTTTATCTAAAATTTATATATATCTTATTTACCCCCTCTGTGGTTTTATTCATACCTATCAACAATCTTATTAGCATCACTGTGAAACTAGTGTGTGGCTTGTCCTACTTACTCATTTTGTACCAATGTTTCTATTAATATTGACATTATTATTAGCTAATTCTAGTTCCAAATGAATACAAAAATGTCAGATCAACTCACACTTGCACTTGAGATGCCAAAGCATTTAAATTTAGACTCCATTTTAGAGAACCTGACCTAAGATTGATCTCAGGTTGACTAAGAGGCTGGTGGTATCTAGCATTAGTTTCCAAATTGCCCCCCAACAGAACCTGAGCCTAGTTCTAATCTCTAGGCTAATTCCCAACAAAAGCCGATTTTCCAGGTTACATTCCCAACAAGGCCAGTGTTTCCAGGTTATTTCCCCGAACAAACCTACACCACAGTTTATAAGCCTATCCCCTGACTAATGACCACCGGAGGGGACCACCATGCACAGGGGAGCAGAAGTTAAGTTATGATGTGACTCCCAGCACCAAAGTATGTTAAAGGCCACAGGAGCTTTCAAATTAGATGCTTGCACAGCTATTCCCTGCCTGCCACTTACTATGAAGCCTTGCCCTGATAAACATTCGGGACTCCCCACCACCACCACCAAAGCCATGATGGTGGTGAGTTGGAGTGGCCCGAGCTAGCTCAAATAGAATAAAGACTCTGCTGTGAGTTGCATCATCACTAAGTTTCCCCTGGCACAACACACTTATGCGAATGTTTGCTCTCATATGGCTGTCATTCAGTATCATATTTTTGTTGAAGTAACAATGTTCTTCATCCATTCTCTCTTCAGGCCTGTGAGCTCCCAATCCTCACTGTGGTTGATACTTTCTAGGGAAGACGTGTATGATAGGACATCCCATCTCAGCCGTCACCGTCTAACGTTTTACCTTTTCATTGCATCTATTTCCTTTTCTTGGTTAATGAAGCAGATGCAGGAAGTGTTAAACACATTCTTTTGTTAATATGATCTTTGATTTCAACCTGACCTGAAAAACACACAGTAGTGAAGACTAGCCCTAAGCACATGAACCTTCAGTATGCATCAGGCTCCCAGATACTAGCATAATAAACACTCAGCACTACAGTCAGTCATATTTTGGATTCATGATCCATAGTAGTTTGAAAGATAAAAGTGTAAGTATTTTGAAGTTTCCAGAGTCAATGGGGCCTACAAATTTTGCTTGATTACTTAAAATATAGGAGTACAGTGCCTCTTGTTTTACTCCTGAGAAAACTTAGACAATAGCTTCAAGAATTTATTCTGGTGCACTGGTATTCCTACAAACCAAATTTGGGTGGAAGAGGTTCTCAATTGTCAGAGGCTGCATAATTGAATAGTGAGTAGAGCTTTGTGGAGTGGAGAGTTTCTACTAATCATGAAAATGTTCACAGATCTGAGAACACTTCTTAATTTTACTAACTGATACTCTGCCTTGATCTGGAATTCTGATTACACTGTTGATGGTAATAGTATATTGCTGAGAGTGGCGGGGCAGAGGCAGCAATGAGTTGACATTCAATTATTATGGCTTTGGCTATTTTGATAGAATTGCCAAACCATGTAAGGTTTTATTCCATTTCTGTAAGCTGATATTAAGGAAAAAACAAACAAACCAATATACTTGTCAGATGACCAAATAAGAAATGCAAGGTACAACATGTAATATGACATGTCAGAATCTGATATATAATAAATCTTCAATATATGAATATATTTGTATTTCCTTGAAAAGCTGTCCCATATGCCAGTGAATTTGGTCAATGTTCCACACTTGAGTACTTCCAGTGCATAGCAATAAAAGTGGTACTAAGACTATCACAGCTATATTATCTTTTAAGCCTTCTATTCTCAATTATTTGAAAGGAATTCCATGAGCTCTGTGGTTAACTTTGTAAGGAAATAATTTAATGTGGTTCAATCTTGATCATTGAAATAATCTATTTTTCTCTTTTCTAACACCAGCAACACATCAAGAAATACTTTCAAAGGAAAACTTTTAAATGGTACATAAAAATAGTTTATTGATTAATAGAATTTCTTGAAATGTATGAAGTTCTTAAGTTATTTGGGCTAGCACATACTAATTATTCACAGTAATGGATCTGGTTATGAAATTTTCACACGTGTATCATTCATACATTTGATCATATTCACATCAACAGCTCTCTCCTGTCTTTATTCATCTCCAACTGAAACCCATTCTCTTCCCAGCTATACCCCTTCTATATTCATATATTGTCTGTATGTGTGTGTTTGTGTGTGTATGTGTGTGTGTGGGGGTGTGCATGTGATCCAATGACTTTTGTTATTTATGGATATACTGACAGCTTTTTTTTCTTAATTCTATTTTTCTTTCTACTGAAAAGAGTGAATTTCTCTTTCTATTCTGAAATACAAGATAATATTTCTTTGCAAAGTAAATAAGTAAATCCCTTACATATTTCTTCCCTTACTTAATATTAAATAATTTCATGTTCAGTTACTATAAACAGTCCCCCTTGATATCTAATAACCTTAGAAATATCAACCATATATAACAATTTATGAATGTCTAAATCTTATGAGCCCAATTCTTTAATATAAGGACTTATAATTGTTGAATATTAATAGAAAATAGTTTAAGGAGTCATCAAACTTATTCATCTTATTGTCACACACTTTAGTACATGCAAATTTCTAATTAAGTGTTACAAGTTCCACAAGACCTTTGAAAGTAGAAAGTAATCTACACACCTTCAATATATATATTTACAATTATAACCTGGGCATTGAAAGGGGGAGGTAAAATCAAAAGAGATCTGTGTTTGCTGCTAAGTAGCAATGATTTAATCAATAGGGAGACTCTTTATTTTTTTCCAGATGTTATGCTTAGAGTATATCTGCAGCAACTGTGTACATTTTCTTGTATTATAGAAGCAGCTAAATATCCTTCCTTTAAACTTCCATCTATTCCCGGAGACAACACTGACAGTGAATATGGTTCTCTGAGCGCAGATGCATGCAGAGCTTTAAAAGGTGGAGTATGAACTGGGGAATCTGGATGGCTCTGTAACAGCTTTCAGGAAATCAAAAATGAAGAGTTAAGTTTATTCAGACTCCTCTAAGTATTATTGTCTCTATTCCTTCCAGATTTAAAAATATCAACTTTATCTGGAAATATCCAAGTCTTTTCTTTTATTCTGCTAGTCTTTTTGCAAATACTGTAATGCCATGCTGAATCAAACTCAGGGCAGATCCTTACCTCAGAGGAATGGCCATAGTGGGAAAAGTTCTTCCCAGCCCTCCCTACAGCCCCTTCCCTTGCCCCAGTTTACCCTCTCTTTTATGTGCCATGTGGTGCATAATCTTTATTCCCTCAACAAATCTGCTCACAAAAAAAAAGATTTTATTTTCTCATGAATTTATATCCAAATGTTATCTCTTTAAAGTTTATTTGCATTTTAAACCTTATCTCAGACTGTGGAAGCAAAGAATTTAACACCCTGTTAAGGGGATTTTAAGCCTCACTTGGCAGGCAGGGGGATGTTTTCTACGAGTAAATCCTTTTTCTGCTTCTCAGAAATTGTATTTTCTGTACTGACTTCTCCAGGTGGGATGTGGAAAGGGCTTAGAAAGAAAATCACTAAGGTTTGGGGACAGGCAGACATGATGTTGGATGCCTGCCTTTGCTGCTTCTTGAGTGATCTGGAGAAATTTAGTCAACCTCTCATTTCTCTTTCCTGATGAGTGATGTACATGAGCTAAGCCACCTTTCAAGGCTACTGTGAGAACAGAATAGGTTATTGACTATGTATGTGGGTTAGAGAGGCCACTCTTATGATAGGGTCTGTTCAGTTTGTATGGAGGAACATGAGTATCCAGTTTGTTTGTGTGTGTCTTTTCCATGCAAACACGATGTTCTTGTGAGTCATAAAACGCCCATCGGCTTTTGTGGCTACCTGTGTGCAGCATTCCCACTGCAGCAGCTGCCTGTTGAGTTCACAAAGTTATCATCATCCCTCTTGTATCGCTAGGATCAATAGTCTAAGGCTGCTTGGCTTCCCTTTGACAACAGATAATATCTAAGAGCAGGGATGCTCACACTGAGAAAGAATGAAAGAAGAAAGTGGTACGGAGGGCAAGGAGCATTTTCTATAAACTCACAGACTAACCCAGTATCAGAAAAGAGGCATTCAAGTGGTACACTTTCTTAGAATGAGGTCATGGATCCAAGGCTAAGAGCCCTCTTTAGCCAGCTTTGGGGAATGACAGCCTTGTGATATCCACTGGCAATTTCAAATCTTTCCTTTAAGAAGATAATAGCATCTGGCTATCTAGTATCTACATACTAAATCTATGCTCAAACTTTTAGTCATTAAATATTTCCATTCAGTCAGTCAATATTTTTTGGATTCACAACACTATGCCTGTCACTAATGAGAATCATAGTGAATAGGTTCGCAAGATTCTTGTGATAACTTTAATGACCTAGTCTAGCCTGGTCTAACCTGATTAGAATTACATTTTTCAGTGCATGTCTCCTACCCAACTGCTTTTTTTCTTTCTTTCATCACTTCATGTTTCATCCTTATATTGTCCCAATTTTTTTATCTTGCATGGACAAATTTTACCAGGTACAAAGAGCAAAGGATTCTTCTTTCATTATGTATTGAATATCACACAAAATGTTTTGTGATTATTATTATGTTATAATTTTGCACATGTGCAACTAGCATGATGACTCACTTCTCATGTGCTGCAACCACAGTCCACCTTCCACAAAGCCAACATTTTTTTAATGTTCATATTTACTCATTTTGCTTTGTTACCAATGCACTCAGATTAAAAAAGGGCCTTATAGCTGAGCCTGGTGGGCCCAGAACTGGAGTAGCAAATAAGACAGTGAATCTCTACTAAAATTTAGTCACTCCTGGTAGTTCAGAAATAATGTAGAGGGCTGCATTAGTGTTGGGCATTTCCTTGGCTGTTGCCTGCCTTATGGGTGAGCAGCACATGTGACTGCAGTTAATACAAGTTAATGATTACTGGTATCACATCGAGGGGATGATATTTTTCATATTCCTTTATGGCTGTCTAATGTACTCTGTATATTTCTCTTCTGTTGTTTTCCTGAGCCTTAGAGGTGAATGGTTTACATTTATTTAGGACTGGGCCCACATCAGTCTCTTATCTTCTAAGTGTTGAGTATCATTAATTCTCTACATTCACCACCATTCAGTGTTGAAGATGATTTTCTATGGAAAGCCAAGAGTCATTTATGTCTATAAGTATAAGCTTAGGTACTTTTGCTTAGGTATTATTGGGTATTGTGTCAACTTAGCAACCATCAGAAATCATCTCACAGCATTGACCTACTACCTTCTCAGACCTGGGCTGATGGCCGGGCTTACTGTATCACTGGTCATTCTGTCTCTGTAGAATGAGTCTGGAATCCATTCAGAAGGCAGTTGTTTTCCATCTCTTAATACTGAAGTCATTTTGCACAGATGGGCACATCTCACGTTCCAAATAGACAATATTTTTTTTAGAATTATTAATTGAGAGTCTTAGCCTATTATTTTGACACAATCACTAGTTCACTCTTATTTTAAATGCAAAAATATTTACTTATTTAAATAAAGTGTATTTCATGTTTTTCCCTGCCCATTCATACAAGGAATAATAGACATGCCGATGCATGTCTTCCTATTAAAAGGACAGCAAATTTTGTTAATTGTATGATTAGATTTTATTTGTGATTCATGAATGGTGTCAGCCTTTATTAAACAGAATAAAATGAAGGTTCTCACTAGGCAAGATTAGAACGGTGGACTTTCTAAGGATGACTCCAAGAAAGATTGAGAGTGCCAGGCTACCTGAGCTGCTTTGCTCATAAGAATTATAGTGCATGAGAGTTCATTATGTTTGATTATGATGCTTGATATGGGGTTCAGGGCTTTGCTCTTCTGTCCTCTAAGTCTAAGCTACTCATCCATTTCTGTACTGTTTCATTGTTTTGCTTTCAGTTGATTATAATGTCTTGTTCCAGGAAAAAGAACATAAGCAAAATCAAAAGTTGTCTGAGAATTTATCTGCTTTTTTTAAAGTTTTCTTTGATTGTTTATCAGTTCTCCTGAATGACTTTTTTTTTGCCTGAGGCTAACTTGCTAGGGCTCATTGGAACAGCACTTCAACAACACTAGTTTCTCCTAACACAAACATTAATTATTGGAGGAGTGAGTTTGAAAGTTGGAAAGGAGACAACTAACAGTGTCAATGAAAACTCTTAGGGCTATGTTTCTTGTGTCTGCTTTAGAAAATAATTTAATCATAATATAAAATGTAAATTATTGGGTCATTTCAGGAAAATTGATTGGACTGCAATAATAAAAGCATTTATTCATTAAGGCCCATGCAAATGATGCCAGACAATGAGAAAATGTACGAATGTTTTTATAGGGTTCACAATGTGTTAGATTTCCAAGGAATCAGCAAATGTAGACTTTAATGAAGGGAATGGGATTCCATCACGTGCTTCAAAAGTGAGAACACCTAAGAATTATTGTTATATTTATAAAACCTCTTGTATTGCTAGAGCAAATACATTAATTAATGAGGACAAGAGAAGTAGGGCTTAGTGTGTGTATGTGTATATGTGTGTGTGTCTTATTTATTAGAAGACAATGAAGAATGTATTTAAAAATCAAGTTCAAACAGAGAATGAAGATGGGTATGCATCACATGGAAAAAAAAGAAAAACACACATTTATGAGGTGTTCAGTTTCGTCAACAATGCAATCTAGTATTTATTGTGACACTGTTCAATGTCAGGAAATAATTAGAATCTTCCTCTAATAGGACACTTCAAAATTGTCAGGTATGAACACTAAGATATTTGTAGTGTTTTATTTATCAAACTCTCATTTTTGCTTGTTAACAAATCTGTATATTTATAAAATGTTGTAATATCAATAAAAATCTAAGCAATACTGTCTTTTATAAACTTGAAGCAGGGAATTGCCTCATGTTTTCTTTGCCCCTATTTTTTTCCACAAAGTATTATTTAAAAAACTCTATCCTCTGGGGGAAATGTTTTTATTCAGTCTATTAATTCATACATTTTAACTTAATATGAATGTTTTGACTTACATCCTAAACTTGATCAATACAGGAATCAAAAATAAAACATCAACCATAAAACACATATTTCTATACTTTCATTTGCTTTTGTAGAAAAAATATATAAAATAGTAGCTACTAAAGAAGTAGTTAAAAATATAAGTGAGAATTTCCTTTAAAACTATTGGAACATAAAGAAATGGATTTTGATAAGGATATGAAATATATACAAATATTTGCAATTGATGATTCCTAAAGTGGAATACAAAATGAAATTGGGTGTTGTATTATTTAGTTTCTGTTGCTGTGATAAAGCACCTCACTCAGAGCAACTAGTGGGAGAAGTGGTTTTGACATATGGGTCTAGAGAGATAAGTCTATTATGATTAGGAGGCATCAGAGTCATCAAACAGAACAGAGCGCTAAGAGCAAGCCTTTAACTGCAAGCATTAGAAGCACAGAACATAAACTTCAAACAGATCAAGGCCTAGTCCTAGTAGGCCAGCAAGAGTTCACCACCTAGAACTTCCCTGTCAGTGCCACAAATGGGCAAGCACATCTCCAGATATCCATGTTGATGGGGGACATTTCTAGCTCATAGCACCACACTGGCAAACACGGAGCACAAAAAAGACAACAACGTGAGAAAGGTGAATATTGTTATTGATGCATTTTGTTATGCATATTTACTGTATTTGGAGAGAAAAAGTCTTGCTTTGTCTCCATTTTTACTTCATTTCAAAGTTGTTGCAGCTAAGGAAGACAAAAGGAGGACTAAGAGGAAGAAAAGCCTGTGGGCAAGAGGACCAACAAATAGAAACATAG
>NW_022196914.1:10529041-10529799 GCF_008632895.1 Mastomys coucha
AACAGTTAAGAGAAAATGTGTGAAATACAAATGCAGTTTTGGAACTCTCAGTGTGTCTTCATCGGCTAATTGCGGTAATTACTTTATAGGAGGCTTGCTAATATATCAAGTTGCTAATTACTTTTTCCATGTTTTTTTTTCCTAATATTCTTTTACGGATATTTGATTATAACTTTAAGAATGCAAAAGAAGCAATACTGTTCCTAAGTTCAAATGTTAGCAGTACAAAAATATTATGCTATATAAATTAAATAAAAATAGATTAAATTATTCCACATTAGTTTTTGCTTCTGTTCCAAGAAAGTCTCTGTAATGTTCTGACACAAAAACTCTACAATGCTCACTAATTACTCGGCTGAAGCATCATTAATGGGGTAGTATTTATTTCTAATGGCTTTCTAAGGCCAGATTTAGAAGGAGAATTTTAATCAACAAAAGTAAGGCAAAGGTTACTCCAGTCCAAATAATTATATTTTATCAAAAATGTAAGCAGTGAGAAGTTTACTTTTGCAAAAAGCTACTACTCTGTAGGACCTTATAGGACCATATTTGACTAACACTAGTCGTTTTAATTGACAATATATTCAAAATATAAATTATTTTAATAGAATAGGCATTTTCCTTTTAAGTGTGTTCTCGAATTTTCTTTATTTTCAATCTTAACAAATTTTCAGCCAGGTGGTGATGGTGCATGCCTTGAATCCCAGCACTTGGGAGGCAGAGGCAGGTGGATTTCTGAGTTCAAGGCCAGCCTGGTC
>NW_022196914.1:10529861-10538999 GCF_008632895.1 Mastomys coucha
AAAAAAAAAAAAAAAAAAAAAAAGTTCAGAAATAATTTTTCTTGATGTCTGACTATACCCTACACTACATGAAAAGGAAATAAATTTCTATGTGTTCCATAGCCATTAGATATGAGTAATTCAAGTTTTGTATATTACCTGCTCTTTGCTTTTCAATGGGAGGTGAGTTCATAATTTGCTGCTTCATATGATGAGATCCTCCAGACCTCAATTCATGTTCTTATGTCTTTGATATTCAGAACACCAACAAAAGTGAGTCTCTCCAGACCCAGCAGCAACAGCTTCCTTCTCTAACCCTTCATGGAACACAATACAGAGATTCTTTGCAACAGTCATGGAGATTTTTGATAAAGAGCATGAATACTCAGTACTTAGTTCATAAGACCATAATACAAAGAAGAAAACTATCACTTAATGATGTATGTGGAAAAATCTATTACCTATTTTAATCAAAATTTCAGATTTAAGTTAGAAACACTCCAAATTAAAAGTATAAATGTGTGTTTCCCTGAGTTAGACATAGAAGTAAAATTAAATGATTTATTTCTTTGTATTAATATTTTCTGTGTTATCCATGTTTGTCTATGATTTAAGGGATATTATTAGTAGTAGTACTCTCATTATTCAACTTATTAACGTTTTTAAATTTGGGTGGAATTGAGGAATAATGATGCTTTACGAAATTAGCCAAGAAGATGACTTGAATTTCCAACTAATGTTTTCACTCTATTATTACCATAAATGAAAGAATAAATATTTTGTTGGTAGTTTCTTCCTGGTAGCTTGCAATCATTTGTAAGTTGTACAGGTATACAAATTTGAATTAAAAAACTTTTAATTAATTGGGAAAAACAATTAAATTTGAACAACATCATAATAGAAATTTCAGTTTTCTATAGGTAACTGCTAACTAAATATTTCACCTTTTTAAGATGATTTAATATATTTTATTGTAAAATATTTTAAAGGTGTCATTAATTTATTTAATTAATTGTAATTTTCACTGTGGTTGTGATACATTGCAAGAAAAAAGATAGTGAGCAGTGTATGTAATGTTGGTATATTTCTCCTGTCCAATATATTATCTGAAACCAACAGAGGAAAAAGACCAAGAGGAAAAGCAAATTATGAATCTCCTCTCCTCCAAGACTCTTGAGGCACTGGTCAACTTTTATTTAGAGGAGAGAAGAGGAATGAATTGAATGTAAGACTGAGATTTTAATATAATTCCAAACAATACAAATAACTACGTGTTAAACATGATACAGAAAGTGAGCTTCTCTCAGTCAAAGGGGAAGGTTGAGAGCTGAGTTTCATAGTTTGGGCAGTTACAGCCAACATAAAAACTCATGCCTATCCTTAGTGAATCTCCTACTTCAGTAAATGTTACAAGTGCATATCAAATTAACACATATACTTGGATTAAGCCTGGACTTTAGAAAGCATTGTATTAGTATTTCAATGTACCAATATCTGTGTATTTCTGTCATTTTCAAAAATGTTTGTAATATTTTGCTCTGACCCAGAGTGTACTTTCTAAACCATAGTACAGTATGAAAGAAGCATGACTTGGAGAAATTATATTTATATACACCATTTTCACTATAAGCCATACTTTATAAAAAGATTCATATGGCTCTTGCACAGAGCATAAACGAGTATCTCTTGTCTCATACACAAGCATTGCTGTAGCAGTTCAACGGGCACAACTTTGGCTACAAGTCTGTCTTTGTACTCTAACAGATGCATGTTATATTCATCATCTCTCTGTTCTAGACATTTTGACAGAATACCACTTAGTACTATTCATTTACAAATAGATGAGAGTCTTGATATTAAAGCCTAAAAGCTCAGTAGAAATGGGTAAAGTATCCCAAAAAAGAAGTGTGAAGTATTCATATTCACAGAGTACTATAGCAAAAAAGGTAAGCCACACTTGCTTGCTTTTAATTATTTTATTTTGTGTTTTTAAGTGGAACAGCATTTCATTAGTTTCACTCCTATCCCTTCCTGGTAACCTTCTTCCAACAGATCCTATGCCCATCCCCCCTCCCACTTTTTCATTGATAGCTCTTTTTAAGTTTTATTCTGCTGTATTTTTGATTCTCTCTCTCTCTCTCTCTCTCTCTCTCTCTGTGTGTGTGTGTGTGTGTGTGTTTGTGTGTGTGTGTGTGTGTTTGCCCAAATATATAAATACCGCCTACTGAGTTTTCTTTGTTGCTAGCATGTATATATGGTTTTAGGGCTAACCATACTGCATTCAGTGATCAATAAGGGAGCTCAACCCTGGGGGAGGCTAATTCTTCTCTCATCAATCTTAGTTGCCTTTAGACCTTTGTCTGAGGTGGGTCTCTGAAGAATTATTTCCATTCCAGGCTAACATGGCCATTGATATTGCTATTGTTTCAGACTTGTTCATGCTGTTTTTTGGAAAGAACATCTATATTTATATTTGTATGCCTGCAAGCATGCTATAGTTACACATATTCATATATAAATATATAGTATATTGTATAATAGATGATACAGATGTTAAAATTTGAAAGGTGATGAAAAGATTAATAAAATGTAACATTTTCCATAATAGTCTAATAAAATTTTATATTGAAGAAATATGACAAATATTTATTTCATGCTTGGCTCTATAAAAATAAGAGTAAGCTTAATACCGGTTGACAGTGATATAGATTCTAATTGCTGTTAAGAACGCAGATGGGCAAGAATAAAGTACACTGTTGGAGTGTAACACAAAATGTAAAATGAAGAAAAACAGAAATGTATAAGATGGAGATATTATTCTGTGTTTTTGTTCATTTTATGTTATATTAAAACTGTAGCTAGAATTGGGAGGATATAAACCATTAAAATTTATATGACTTTTCTGGGATTACGTCTGATAAAAGCCATCTTACTTTCTTTAGGTGAAACACAAGCTTTGGGAAGAAATAGAAAGCATTTTCCATCCATGGAGTAGTTCCTTCTCCCAAAAATCCTACTTCTTAATCCTTATCCATGCATGGCTATTAAATTTCAATGAACTTTTGAAGAAATACTCAAAGCAGTGCTATGTAACAAACTGTTTCAGAGCTGTATAGCTTTCCACATATGATTTGTGCTTAAATAGGACAGTAACCATTTGGCTGTGGCAAATGGGTGGAGGGTAATATTCTATAATTCACTTCCTCATTTCTTTCATTGGTAGGCCATCACATAGTCCTAGGTATATGTGTGACAGTAGTGTTACACATATACAAGATGATTGAATCATGGGACAGGAACAAAAGTCCTACTGATTTTTTTACTAAACAAAAGTAATTATGCTGGCTGAGCAGAAAGAGAAAAATCTTGAAAATAAAATAACATATAAACTATGACTAACCTTTTTTGTCTGGAAAAGCACATGTCAAAGTATAAAATATCTGGTGGACCAGATTGAACACCATGCAAATGTACTGATAATGGGGAGTTATATTTAAATTAGGCAATTAAATTACACCATAATGCCTAGCATTTTAGAAAAAAAAAAGAATTAAAATCATGAAAGAAGGCACATCTATTATAAAACCTTTCAGTCTGTAAAGCCTAAAGCACAGAAAGTAGTATGAGGTTGCTTGATTATTTAAGATTTGAGAAGTCTTTTTGTAATGTAAGGAAGAGTACAGGATGTTGCCTACCAATGTGTTCAAAGAAAGACAATCATGTTTCCCTGAGAAGAGATCGTTTTGATATTATGAGAAGGAACACAACTGGGATAGTTAGCCACAAGAAAGTGAGTCAATTTGCTGTTTCTTCTTTTATCATTATCTAATTAGGACCTTGCATATGTGTTCTCATGTATATGTATGTGTATGACTATATATGTACATATATATGTATGTGTGTATATATATGTATATGTATAAGTATATGTATATGCATATGTATATGTATATGTATATGTATATGTATATGTATATGTATATATATATACTTATATACTCTTACAGAGAACCCAGGTTCAAGTTTCAGCACCCACAATGTGACTCCCATCATCTGAAACTCCAGTTCTAGGGGATCTGATGCCTTCTTTTGGCCTCCACTGGTAGTAGGCATGCAATTGATACAGAGATAAACTTGCACATACATAAAAATATTGTATAAATTTGAACATGCTTCATCATGAAGCCTGAAAATATTCTTTGTATCTCAATAGAAAGTATAGCTTTATTGTATTCAACAGCATGCTATTTTAATTGCATTTTGACTTTCTGACTCCACTTTACTGCTTCTTCCAAATATTGAATATTAAAAATATAAGAATTATTTATTTTCTTAATTTCACAGCTAGAATGCATCACATTTCACAAATCAAAGGAACAAAGTCATTATTACCTGATGCCCTTAAACAATTGCATTCATCTAAAGGACAATCTCATTGAAAATCAATACAGACACACACAAAAAAATAGCTAAAGCAAGTGATGAGGTCAGAGACTCTGTCTAGTTAAACAAACTCTTACCTAACATATCAAGATTAATAGTGATTGATTTCAAGTACACCTTACAGAGCATATTTGTCAAACCATCCTTCCTGCCTCCATTCACCTCCCTCCATTTTCTCAGTGTCAGGATTACTGATGTCTCACATATTAAAAGAAGTTAATTATAATTCTTTATTATTTTCAACATGAAACTAAAATTCTAACTATCTTAATTCCAATGAGTTGTTAGTTTTGACAACTTATAATAATAATTATACAATATTGAATACTTGCTTGTGTTTAAAATGTTATTATTCTATGAACACTTTCTATATAAACTCTCACTAGACTCTCAAATAGAAAAATGAGTAACCCAGTCTTGACAGAATTGATGTTTTTGTCAAACAAACATGAGAATCTTCTAGATGATCGCTACCATGTTCTCACTGAACTAACACATTTGCACATATAAATGAGAGAATAATATAGAATGATATGTTTTACTAATTTTAAGAAGGTGCAATTTATATACACAATGTGCTTTTGTTCTTTGAACAAAATATTTGCATCCCCTAGTATACAGTACATAACTATTGAATGAGAATATTATTTTCCCACTTTTATTAGTAAAGTCTACCACATGAAGAAGGCTAACATAAAATTTAATTGTCTTTTCTTGAGGATGTAATAACTTTCTAGTCCTGTGTCACGAGTTATGTCCTTAAAGGAATGACAATCATTTGAACTTCCATGAGATATCATATTTAATGACATTAAACTCACAGATATTATGTAAAAAGAAATGGCAAAAATAGTACCCCAACTGGTAAGGCATTTGTTCTCATAAAGTAGAAAATATATTAAAAAATGTCAGTGATAAAGCCATTAAGAAGTTGAGTCTAGGGAAGTTTACTGGATAAATTTTTTTTGTTGTTTTTTTTTTTTTTGGTATATATTGATGCTCAGATTGATCTCCATTACTCATGGGAGGAAAGGATGAAGAAAGAGAGGGAGAGAAAGAGAGAGAGAAAAGAAAAACAGAAGAGACAGAAACAACTCTGTTTAGTCAAAACATCCAGTGGACCAATTCAAGACTAAAATATTTGACATTGCACTACAACAAAAAAAATGAGTCCATATTAAAAATGCTCAAGTTAGCAATTATGTATTGATTCAGCATAGTGGACCTATACTAACCACAGATGATTTGTATATAACACTAAAGTCTTCAAACTTTCAGTATAGGAGCCAGTTACTAATCTTCAAAATGGTACCATTTTCTTGGAGATCATCCAGTTTTGTGTCTAGTGAACCATCTGGAACAATTGTCAAGGTACATAGTAGAAGTTTATGTTCTTGATAAAATAGGTACTCTGGGTATACATCTGCCCTACTTATATGGAGTGCTTCTCTCAAAACTGCTATCTATGGACTTCTTCAATGTCTATCCATTGACTCATTGTATTCTCCATAGCAATGGTTGCAAGGCAGAAATTCATGATGCATCAAATTAGATATGGCAGTTGGTTCATGATAATGGAATTCTCTGTTCATAGTCTATCATCCTGAAACAATTGTCCCAATAGAATAATAGAACGTCCTCTTGAATACTTATAAAGAACATTCAAAAGGTAGAAAGATCCTATAAACTGAGATATTCTTCTTCAGGAGCTCCTTCAGTTCTTATTAATCATTTTACATCATAAAATGTTGTTATTTCCTTAAAAGATCCATTTTCTTTTTACTAGGGTCTATTAATCAAGGGATTCATTTAGAATAGACACCACCTAATACTTCTCATATTGAATCACTCTAAATATTTTTATTCTCTGTTGCTGAGACTATGTGATATATTGGCCTAGATATCGTATATTCAAGTGGAAGAATGGTTCTACCTAGATACACACTGATTCTTTTCAATTGAATACTAAATCCAGTACTGGATTACTTTGGCTTCTTAAATACCTACCATGACAGGAAATCAAAATAGTTGCTGTGTTCACTCAGTGTTGATCCAGAGTGTTAATGATGTATGAGACTGATATCACACATCACAAAAGAAGTTCTAGAACATTGGAGGCTCCCTATGGTATCCTGTAGCATTATATACTGGGGAGTAGTGGTCTGCTCAGGCAATCTGTGCCCAGTCAAGTATAGGTCTGGAACCCTGGATTCCCAGTGGGCGATATCTGCCTGCAAAGGACAGAAGGAATTCGACCACACCTCCTGTGTCCCTGGCTCCTGTTTCAGTCATAACATCTTACAGCCTCCTGCAGGAGATGTGTGTTTTGTCATGTAGACAATGCCCCAAGCTCCCAGCATTCTAGCTGGACCCTACCCCCAGTCATCTGACCACAGCCAAGCATGTCCCACCCTACAGACAGACAGTCCTGCCTCACACAATATAAGTGTGGTTTGTCCCCTCCCATCTCCCATCTCTCTTGCTTTTTGTCCTCTCTTGCTCTCCTACTTTCCTGCTCTTCCTTTCTTTCTCTCTCTCTCTCTCTCTCTCTCTCCTTCTCTCTCTCTTTATTTCTCTCCTTCTCTCCTCCTCCCCTTTCTCTCCATTCTTTCTTTCCACATGGCCAGTCTCTCTTTTCTTTCCTATAATAAAATATCTCACAATTATGCATTGCTTTCTTTTAACTAATGTGCCGCATAGCTCCAGTCATTGACAGTAGAGAGATCAAGCCTACCAATATACTTCTAAAATGAAAGTCAATGAAAAGTAGGAAAAGGAAACAAAAGAAAACAAACACGAACCCATACGGAACTTAAAATGTCTCCTTTGTCAAAAATGAAGGTTGTGATGAGTGCCTCACACACTAACACTTGCCCTGAAGTAAACACCCACATCCAGCTGAAATTCCTTCTTAGTATTGTGTGCATGCAGACTGTTCTGAGTACACAGTTGTTACAAAAGTGATAGTGCTTTCGTTTTAATAGTAAATAAATTGTATGAATATTTATTTTAATAATTTGCATATAAAATCCTCATTTTTGTTTATGCGCATAACATATGCTGTTTTATATCATATTAAAATGTTACTGTAAACTACATTATGTAATAACTTACCAAATATAGAGGTGAGGAGTGAACACCCTTGAGAAATTTGTATTTGCTTTTTTTTTATTTTTTGGGGGGTGAATTTAGTGTATTTGGGGGATAATCAAGATATACTAGACAATATTATGACATTGTTCTCTTCTTCCTAAAGATTAAGCATATTTCGATTGTATGATATGAAGACAAAGTATATATAGATTTGACAAATGATGACTTGTGATAGTTAATTTTAGATATCAACTACTTGACTTAGAAGCAATGGAAATATGAAGTGAGGTTCTCTGAAAATGTAACATGTGTGTTGAAGACTGCTGATTGATTGACTGACAAGAGATCTGTAGCTGTGGAGAGTTTGCAAGATGCAGATCCAAAGCCAAAATTATCATGGACTCCTTTTTATTCATTTTAGTAGTCATTGATCAATACTCTTTATCTGTCTGATGTAATCTTTATGATTAGGACTTAAAACATTTAGAATATACTTACTTATAGACCCCTAGCTTCCACCAAAACAAAAGTTATGAATTTCTTTGGTTGCCACATAAATATAAAAGCAGAGGTTTCCTGTTCTGTTCTAACTTGCCTACCTGCTTTCCACACTTGTGTCCTTGGTAAATGTATTAACACATGTCTTTTGCTTTGTAACTGCTAAAGGTAATGTAATATTTCTATTGAAGAACATGTTATTCAGGGACTGTACTCACCGTTTCATGTCATAAATAATCCCATGTGTTTTAGTTTAAACAGTCTCATATAAGGTTTGTAGAAAAAGCATTATTTTGTGTTAAAAGTACTAGAAAATGTGGTACACATTTATTCTGTTTTAGAAAAGGTATTATTTTGAGGTTAACATTTAAATGATTACCTCAAGTTACTCTTCAATAATGAACCGACTTCAGTACATCAGTGGGAAGCTGTGATGCTTAAACTTAACAATGACTAAGTTTGACTCAAAATCACTGTGAAAACACAACTCTGGGTGTAGCTTTTAGGATGTTTCTGGTAAGCCTAATTTGTGGAGAGAAGACAGTTTCTGAATGTGGAAGTCACTGTACGATGAGGGAGTGTGGTTCAGAAATGAAAAGAAAGGAGAAATAAGCTCAACAGCACACACATTGTGTCTGTCTGTCTGTCTGTCTATCTCTGTCTCTATGTCTATCTCTCTCTTGGTATCTCTGTCTTTCTCTTTCTCTCTGATCTAATGTTCAATTCAGAGGATCCTGCTTCCATATCTTTCCTTCAATGCTCCCTTAATCTCTGAACTTACATGAAACAATCCATTCTAAACTGATGTGAGCAGAAATCTTGTCACAACAATAAGAAAAGCAACTAATGCAAAATAGTCACAAAAAATACAAAATAGTCAGCTTCCCTGGAAAAAAACAAAATTGACACAGGAAACACGCAAAAGGATTAATGACAATCCTTTCTCAAATCTTTACCTTGCTGTACTCCTCTCAGATTTTGCCTTGAAGAGTTGTTGAGGCATTCTTTAAATAAATTCAAAATCCTACTTGCGAAATACCTAGAAGAAGTAGCTTAAAATCAAGAAAGGTTGTTTTTTTTCTTATTGTTGTTGTTGTTTTTTTTTTTTTTTTTTTTTTTTTTTTT
>NW_022196914.1:10539009-10550917 GCF_008632895.1 Mastomys coucha
TGATTTCTAGTTTCAAAAGTTACTTTCTGTGGTCAGTTGTCTATGCTGCATAGGATCTGGTGAGGTTTTAGTAGTAAAGTTTTCCAACAAGTTGGGGAGGAAAGAGTTTATTCAGATTACATTTCCATATTGCTGTTGTTTATCACCAAAAGAAGTCACAACTGGAACTCAAGCAGGTCTGGAATCAGGATCTGATGCAGAGGCCATGAGGGATAATACTTACTGGCTTGCTTCCCCTGGCTTGCTCAGCTTGCCTTCTTATAGAACCCACAACTACCAGCACAGGGATGGCACCACCTACAATGGGCCCTCCCACACTTGATCACCAAATGAGAAAATACCTTACATTGGATCTCATGAAGGCATTTCCTCAAGGGCGGCTCCTTTCTCTGTGATAACTGCAGCTTGTGTCAAGTTGACACACAAACCAGCCAGTACAGAGATATTAACATCATGTTACATATGTATGTATGTATGTATGTATGTATGTTAGGAAGTCACGAATTGCACAATGTAGGTCATCTCAAGGCAACATATTTTGATTTAGAGAGAGAATATGCTGTACCTATCTGCTAATCTAGTGTTTTGGGGTACAGTTCTGACTCACCACGTCTCACAAGTTGATCATTTCTCAAGTACAGTAAGTGCTTCACAAGACAAACAAACACCAAAATGACAAGCAAAGAAGAAGGAGGAGAGTTGGGACAAATTTTCTTCACAAATCTTACTGGCTTAAGCATATCAAAATGTAAAGTCTGACTTTAAAGAGTTGGGAAACTACAATCAGTAATTCAGTATAAATCAACTATACCCACTTTTAATGCATTCATGTTACAAAAATATCACTTCTAATTACTGAGGGAATAGCATTATAAGCAGAGTCAGCTGATACAGATACACACATAAAAGGACATTATATTCAAATAACAAATAATTATTGTATCTGCCTGCTACATACCAAAATTTCAGCAGGACAAATCAGGTGATTTCAACAGATTTCAGGAAAAATCAGGTGATCAATAGGAGTGTGAGCAAGAGAAAACAATAGTAAGGAATATGATTGATACACATTGTATATGTACATGAAATTTTAAAAATGAACACATTAACAAAAAGAATGCTTTAAAAGTTGAGTGAACAATGCCACACTATTCAATGTAGACAGTTATAATACAGTAAAATAAATCCTTTATATATCACTGACTTGGTTGACAGAGATATATTCTTGGATTACAGATTATTTCATGAGGGATAGAGCTATAAATGCTTCCTTTATTTAGGTCTCACATCCACAGAAAAACAATAGACCTATTTCCCAGGACACTGTTAATTAGCATAGCAAAACTAGTAGAAAGTGCAAGGAACTATCTTAATTATTAAACTACCCTTTCTGCAAAATTTCTTCACAAATCTTACTGGCTTAAGCATATCAAAATGTCAAGTCTGATTTTATAGAGTTGGGTAACTACAATCAGCAATTCAGTATAAATCAACTATACGCAATTTTAATGCATTCATGTTACAAAAATACCACTTCTAATTACTGAGGGAATAGCATTATGAACACAGGCAGCTGATACAGATATACACATAAAAGGGCATTATATTCAAATAAAAAATAATTATTATATCTACCTGCTGCATACCAAGATTTCAACACCTTGTATATGTTAGGAGAAAACAAATCCCAGCCACATTATTCTCCTCAAAAATACTCAATCATCTCATAATTCAACAGTCCCTTCCTTAGTTACCAATAATCTCCATTATTTGAATACTTCCAGTATTTCTGGAATATCCATATAAAAAGATTCCTCTTGAGGTCCAAGGTAAGTTTCTAGCTACAGTCTGATAATTTTTTTTTTTTAAATACAGTGGCATGGATTTAAAAGGAAGGGAAGGGTGGCACAGAAAGAAAAATAAAACCAAGCAAAACAAAAGACATTAAGCCAAAGATTAAATTCTGGGGCTCAGTATCTTTTTATTTTTTATTTTTTGAGAATTGTGTTAGAATAATATGAGATCCAAAAAGTTCTAACTTCTTGCACCAATAGTTTTACCAACTCTGGTCACATCCTTGTTCAATCTTTGTCTACATTCTTTCACTGTTTGAAACTTTCAATTGCAGATAGCAGATGTCACAACTTGTCATCTCTTGTTTCCATAGTTCTATACTTAAGGCTCTGCTTCTCTTTCACAGTCCCATGCACCACCATTTCAGGGGAATCCAGAAGTCTCTCTGACCACACCTTCTACTGTCTGACACCTCAACAGTTCCACTGAAAGCCATAATTTCTTTTCTTTGTCTCTGAAACTAAAGTATCATATAAATGAGGACCAAGGTGTGCTGTCACGGGGAGTGGTAGCAAATGCACTTTGGTGCATGGCTACCATGATCTTTGAGAGTCGTGGAAGATAAACGCTGTGAACTGTTATGAGCATGATTTCTTGGTAGTTTCCTCCATTTGGGGTGTTGTTTACCACATACGTTTTCACTTTTTGATTTTGAGCCTGGATGGATGTGATCTTGCTGCTTTCTCAGATACTCTGTCAGCATCCCTCTTATCCCATCAGAATGTAAACAGCTTATAGACTTTCTACTAATCTCTTAAATAACCAAACCCTTATTTTATACTTGGACAAACTAAATTTTTTCAATCTTTCTGATTTTCATTTACTTTCTAGTACTCACATTAAGTATGGGTGCAAACATTTAGAACTATCAAATCCAGATCTAGATCCTTGGCTTCAAATTAAATTTTCTTCTGCAATATTAATTCCAGACCATAAAGACAGCTTTCTGCAAAGTCACAGGGAATGGATACAACCTAGGCAAGTTCTTTTTAACAATCCAGTATGAAAGGATGCTAGTTGCTAGTAGTAGATTTGTCCCCAACCAAACTATCATAATCACAGACTTTACAAACTGCATTGCTGACATAATTCTCATCATCTGAGGTTACCCAGAGTTCATCATTGAGCGTTCTTTTCAGAATTCTAGCTTTTCTCTCTCCTCCTTTAATAACCTTTATCAAATTCCTTCCAGTTCAAAAGACTGTTTCTAGGTATACATCTTCTGTCAGTCTCAGAAAACACATTTCCTTAGTTTCTAGTGAATTTCTGTTCCTGTTACATATGACTGTTTTCTTAACTAAAGAGAAGTGATTCTTGTTTATTCTGTTTGAAAAGTTTTAATTAATCTTTGGTTGGCTCAATTGTTTCACTGTTAAACATGGGCATAGAGCATGAAGTCAAAAGGTGGCAGATCACATCTGAGTAGCCAGGAAACAGAAGGATGAACAGGAAGAAGCATGTGTAAAAATTTATGCCTAAAAGCCATAGTCCAGTGACTTGATCCCTTCAACAAGTTCTTAAATTTTGCTGTAGTTTTGGGCTGGTGAGATGGCTCTGCGGGGAAGAGCACCGACTGTTCTTCAGAAGGTCATGAGTTCAAATCCCAGCAACCACATGGTGGCTCACAACCACCCGTAATGAGATCTGATGCCCTCTTCTGGTGCATCTGAAGACAGCTACAGTGTACTTACATATAATAAATAAATAAATCTTTAAAAAAAAATTGCTGTAGTTTCTAAAACGTTGTTAGAAATAGTACCATGAAAGTTGGGACCCATCTACAGGTTAATCAATGTTCAGCACCAACCCATCCCAATTGTCTCTTAATCTACTTGCTGTGTACCAGACCTTCCATACATGACCCTTTATAGGGAACCATTCATCTTCAAATTTTAACACTTCTATTCATGTTTGAGAAACCATTTTCCAAAATGTGATAAGAAGTTGAAATTGACTAAAATTATAGGGTTAACACTATAACAAATTCTTTTGTAGTATTTTATTTTCATGAAAATTGGAATAGAACAAAGGAGGGGACAAATCAGTATATTTCAAGTTCCTTATGAAAAGCAGGAAAAAAAAGGGAAGTGGGGTGGGAATCAAGCCACAAAGCAAAATAAAACAAAACAATAGCAAGAAACATTAAAAGGAGGATTGAAAAGCAGAAGACATTCATTATTAAACAAAAGTAAAAGAAAACATGCTTCAAGAGAAAAGAGTCAAATACCTATGATATTTAATACAAAAGAGAAGAAAAAATCAAATTGTAAAATATGATCTGAAGGAACTTATTTCAATCTACTACCTTCAATATTGCAGGGTGTTACTTAGAACCCAAATATCTCAGTGTCATAATACAATTTGGTTATAACTCTTTAAAGTAGAAATCAATAATAATAATAATAATAATAATAATAATAATAATAATGTGTTTATTTGACATATAGGTCTAGACACTGTGGGTGACAGTTTACATGGAGAAGAAACTATGTGTAACTGAGAAAAATATCTCTGACATATTAATAAAAAATCTATTATATTTTTTATGTCAGTCTGTTTATATTTTATAGCATTCACAGAATATGACTTAACTTCTTACAAGATTTATATATATATGGAGAAAGACGGAGAGAGAAATCAAGAAAGTATATATTGGCATGCTTAGGGTAACTCTCATATAATAAGGGGAGATTTCATACTATGGAGCCATCTGCAGATGGAATGAAGTAATTGCCTTCATTTAAAAAGTGAGAGTTATATGCTCATCCATGAAATGAACTTATATTTGACTGAACAGAATGGATCCCATGGTGCCAGTAAATGTAACATTGTGTGAAAATATAATTTTTAAAAAGTTAAAATGCTTTCATGGCTGTAATACTTATCACCAAACCATAAGAATAGATAAATAGATAATAGACATTGATAGATATCCAGATACCAGCTACATGAAAATACACACCTTTCATATTGGTAAAAACAAAAGATAATGATATCTTTGAAAGAATAATAGATTTAAGAATTTTATCTCCTGCTCAATTTCCTCTGTAAATTTAAAACTTCTTTCAAAAATAGTCAATGGAAAGGCAAAATAAAAGCATGAGAGGACCTAGACAGGCTGACTCCATGACAGGCTTCAAACTGGCAGCTCAGGAAACTAGGCCTAAATTTCTATTTCCCAGAACTGGGTAACTCCTGACAAGTCAGTTACTGGAAAACCATAGCCCACAGGCAGCCAATCAGAAGCTGCCCACCACCTCACCTGAGACAAGAGCAATGAGTCAGCAACAGTTTCCAGGTACCTCCCTGCTACCCCCAGCAGAGCAATAGCCAATCTCAGAGACACGCATACCTCTAGAGATAGAGCCTACCAATCAAGATAAAGGTCATTTACCCATATGTACTTTAAATTATGCCTGTGAAGCACATCCACTTGTCTTTTGTTCTGGTGGTGTATGGTCTCCTGCGTGCTGGATTTCCGCAGACTAAAATGCTCTTTGCTGTTGCTCACTATTTGAGGCTAGGGTACCATTCTTCAGGGAATCACAGACCCTTACAGGAACACACACCTATATAGCTAGTTGTATGCCTTATATATAATTATGTAGCTTAGGTTTTCTATGTTAAAAGATTTTATTAGCTTCTTATCAACACATATCAGAAAATACCCATCAAGGAATATAAACAGGGAAATATAAAATAAGATTATGATTTTATTTTATATTCCCTATGTTTATATTTATTTTGTTTTGTACAATTCCTCTTGCACAAAGTGATTTCTACATAAATCAGTAGCTGAAAGACAGAAAGAATTTGATACATAAAATAGTTTCTCAACATGTCAAACATCTTCCTTTATTCTAGCTGATCCCTCTTTTGGGTGACATTACAGAACAAGCCAATTTCTGCTGTGACAAGGACAAAATAAATAAAGACTAAAATGTTTTTATGTGGATAAAAAGCAAATCGAAACAAAAAATTAAACTTTTAGTGTTTCCACAAACCAAACTGTAATAGTGACCAAGCTGTGTATATAAAGGATGTTTACCCTTCTTTCTTCCTTATTATACTCAGGAAATCATAAAAGAGGAGACAAAAAAGGATATGGATATGCAGTACTGCTAATGGCTTCTTCTGTGACCTTAAGCAAGTCACTTAACCTCCTGGTGACTCAGCTTTTCCGTCTGTAACATTGAGTAGTAATTGCCTCATCTATTCTGAGCTCAATAGGTTGCCATTTGTATAAGCCTTGTTCAGCGCCAAGGACGGTCTTCAAGGCTTCCTTCTCTTCAAAAACAGATGTGTATTTCTCACAATTTAAATAATGATAAATGCCATCACCATAACTAATTCCAGGGAAAAGAATAACAGGGGATGGTAGGGCCGTTACAACATACATCTGATAAGATTTCCTTCCTTTCAACGAGATTAAAGATGAAAGGAAAGACGAACAAAAAGAATCTGTTTAATCAGATATTACCTATCAGCCATTTCTCTTAGTGGGCTCTGCTTTTTACTTCGGCTCTTAAAGTAGTTACAAATTCTGAAATTAAAATCAAAGCCTTCAATGGCTACCACACCATCTGTCGGCAGAACATTTTTATTGAATCCGTTCTCAGAGTTTACTCATGAGGTCAAGTGCTTACCTCACTTTTATCCTCCAAAAACATGTAAACAGGTGTTCCACTTTTCTCCCACGTACCACTGGGTCTAACTAATGATGCTAAAGTTCAACTTGGTAAATCTTCCCTGCCCTGTGTTATATCTCACAAATAACTTTGTCTCTCTAGTTCCTTGACACTACTTTTATCATTCAGTAAACACATTGATTACTTGACAAAGAAGATTTCAGGTAAATTGAACATTCTGAAGATCAATTTAGCCACTGTCTCACAATGTGAAGAACTAATACAATTTTAAGCACATTTATTTTTCTCACATGCAAAATATTGGCGTAAAAATGCAGTTTATAGCCAGGGCCCACAAAAATCCTTCAAAGATTCTTACCACCCCATCTCTATAATTATCTTATAATTAACACCTATGATTATTCACTTGAGAAGTTAAAGAATATATTTATTGGAAATAATGCATAATTATGCTGTTAGAAAATAATGGCTATTCCTTTGTATATCCTTAATGACTTAATGAAGTATTATAGATAGAAAGTGATTTATAAAAAGAATTTTAAAAAAAAGATGAATTTCAAATTATAAGATTAGCATTATCCAATAATGGAAGATATTGGACTAATAAAATGTCATCATGATACATCTTCCAAAAAAGTGTAGAGGAATTTTAATCCAGCTACAAGGTTGCTCTGACTGGAATACAGACATGCCCTTAGTAAACATATTAATCCTAAATAATGAAGGTGAAGTTAGTTTACAGAAGGAAGTAGCCATGTTTGAAAGACATGTCTAATTTAGCAGTAGACAAGGTAAAAAAAAATCAGAGATACATTTGACAGAACGATTCAGAAATAGAATATGCCCAACTCTCATGAGAATAGGCAGGAAGAAATGAATTGTGTTGAGTTCAGATTGTGCTGTATAGTCAGCTGAGTTCAGCAGCTGAGTTCTTTTGTGAGTTGGTGCAGTTCAGTGCAGATCTACAGAGGCAGTTGAAGCCAGAGAATAAGAAGGAGCCAGAAGATGTGAACAAATTCCTAGAGTTAGTTTAAGGTCAAGCAGAATAATTTAATGAAAAGCTGAGTGAAGTCAGATTGAATCAGTCAGGTTGGGAAGAAGCTTGGGTCAGAACAGCTGAGTTGAACCAGTTACCCAGAGTTCAGAAAGAACTAGAAAGGGTGATTTTATTCAGCACTAATCCTCCAAGATGAAAATTACATTAGACCAATAAGATACTTTTACAAGAATGTTGACTTAAAGCTATTTTGATTAAGGGTCCCACAACAGAGCACAATACTTGTTCTTACTGTATCTTATCTTTGTCATGTTAAGCAATGAGAATGAAGGTCAAATACAGAGAATTATTGCTACCCAGATGTATATTACTGTAATAGAGGTATTGGCAAGCTTTTGTACATAGAGCAGAGGCCACTTTTTTTCTCTAAGAACTCATAAGTCATTGCACTGACTTTGAAACACTGTTAAGTCATTCTGAGGCTTTTTTTTTTTTTTAAACGGTGTCTCTGTGTGGCCCTTGTTACTTGTATCTTCTGTTCCATTTTTCCAGAATCATTGGTTTTGGCTCATAGAGAATAACCTTAGTTATAATTGTGTTAAATATACATGATTCCTGGGTTAAGTATAAACTTAAATGATGTTAAATTACTTTTGTGGTCACATATTTTTGACAAAACATAACTGTTTAAGTTTTTTCCCAATCAGAGAAATAGAATAAAATAAAGCTGTGGCGTTCATCTGAATAAAATGTTTAAATGGAAAGTATCTGTTGTCTTTCTTAAACAGACAGTAGTTAAAAAATGACTCCTCTGGATCACATAGAAACTCCTGCATATGTTCAATGAGAACAAGCAGTGAATTGGATCTCTTACACTAGAGCTAATCAACTCATACTGTGTGTGTGTGTGGTGTGTGTATGTGTGTGGTGTGTGTATGTGTGTGTGTTTATATCTATACCCACGCCCATACCCATTATCTATATCTATGTATATATGTGTGTATATTATCTATGCATATATTATATAAATAATATTACAAAATAACAGCTGAAAGCTATTCCTTGTGTCCATGCTCATAATAAACAAATATTTAGATAATACTTATGATTATGACAAAATAGTCAATAAAATGGAGTAATTTAAAATCTTAGTAACATCTATAGAGCAAAGAAATAGAAAGAGATACAGCACTATTAGGATGGTGTAAGATGTGGATGCATTCCAAAGAAACGGGAAGACTAATTCAAGAAGAGTAATAATTATCATCAAACATTTTCTCATATCAGTGTTATAGTTCCATGGAGATGCATTTAAAGGTAGTTAGTTCTGCCTCAGTGTCAGGAAGAGTTAAATTTGATTCAATAGTGGAGTCCTCAGGGTACCAGTGGAGAAAGAACTTGCATACAGCTATTAAGATGATTCAAGGACAGTTTAATCCAGGGACTGTTTACAAAGAACTTTGAGAGTCTGAGAAATCATGAGAGGAAGTAAAATAACCTATGATTAGTAAGTGTGAAGCTGCAATTACCTTTTAGCCCCAGAAGAAAAGAAGAGTAACTATAAGGAGAGAACTGTTGATCCAGACATCCTCAGTGAGTAAAGCCTTGGACTCAAAGGATGCAGAAGGACAAATGTAAGTATAGCCATGGAAATACAAAACATAACTTAATTCCTTCCTGGTGTCCTAGGAAGCCTTTTGTTCGTTACTGTAAGTTGAAAACAGAAAAAAAAAAATACAGACATTTTTCTTGCCTTTATTTTAAAAAAAATTAAAAACGAGAAATCCAAATTAAATATATTCTACAAAATGTCTACCTACTATCATTCAAAACTATGAATGCTATAAGAGATAAGGAAAGAAGCTTGGCCAATAAATTGTGAATGATGCTGTAGAAGAGAAAAGAGCATTAAGTAACTTAAAACAAAAAGTATGTATCTGGTTTTTAATGCATCAGCATGTATCTGTTAATCTCAAATATTTGGCATATTACTAAATATATTAATGACCAGAAATGTACAAGAGATGGGCTAAAGAGGAAGTTCCATGCTTAAGAGAAGGTGATGTTCCTGAAAAGGAACCATATTTAGTTCCCAGCACCGGTGCCAGCTCGCTCACACCTGCCTGCAACTACAGTTCTAGGGAATCTGAAGCTCTCTTTACTAAGGGTACCTGTGTACACATGGTATGTAACTCATGCAACCCAAAACTCATGCAGGCAAAACATGTACACATAAATATAAAATGAACAAATGACTTTAGAAGAAAAGTCAGATGGTTACATACTAAAAACCTGAACTTCTTGTTAATATTCTAAAATTTATATAAACTAAAATATGTACACAGTTTTCATTGTAGTAATTTTGATATTATTTTCACCCAGTTTCAAGTTCCACTTGAAACTATCAAATACATGAAAGCAAAAATATAAAAGTCTAGGCTTAGTGGCATATTCCTGTATCTCCTGTGCAAGGAGGCAGATTCTAGGGCTCACAGCCAGGACAAACTTATTCTAGGCTCAGTGAAAAGATATTTCTCAAAAAGAAAAACAATAGACAAAGAATGATTGAAGAAGACACTCAACTTGGACCTCTAGTCTCTAATGCCCCTAAACAGGCAATCAAGCCTCCATACATGCACATAAAGTACAATTTCCCCTTCACAATCATAAATTTAGATTCAAAATTTGAAAAATATTCTCTTTAATTTTGTAAGGTGGTGGTAAGGATTATTTTCAGTTATATGTTCCTCACACAGTAAAATAAGTAACATGGTGGCAGTGTACCTACTTGCACATTTTTTTCATAATTACTTTGTAGTCAAAGGTTACCTTGAAATTCTAATCCTGCAGGGCTGTGGTGGCACATGTCTTTAATCTCAGCACTTGGGAGGCAGAGGCAGGCAGATTTCTGAGTTCGAGGCCAGCCTGGTCTACAGAGTGAGTTCTAGGACAGCCAGGGCCACTCAGAGAAACCCTGTCTCGAAAACAAATAAACAAACAAAAAAACAAAAAAGAAATTCTAATCCTTTTGTTTCTACCTCCCGAGTTCTAAAACTACAGGTTTATGTGTGTTTGTGTGTGGGTGTGTCCACATGTGAGTGTGCATGTGTGTGTACATGCACACACCACCACAATGTTTACAAACTACTGTGGTTCCAACCTAGGGAACTGTCCACACTGGACAAACTCAGTGCTAACTGAGCTTTTCCAAACCTTACTCAAAGGTTTAAACTCCTGTTCCTGTATAAATATTAAGAATAAATAGAACCTTCACAGGGCCAAGGGCCTCTTCTCCCATTGATGAGCAACTTGGCCATCCTCTACTATATATATATATATATATGCTGCTGGAGCCATTAGTTTCACCATGTATGCTCTTTGGTTGGTGGTTTAGTCCCTGGGAATGCCAGAACCAGTAATCAGGAGAGGGTGGGGTGGCTAGTAGGAGGAGGTTGGGGGGAACAGGGTTTTTGTTGTTGTTGTTGTTGTTATTGTTGTTGTTGTTTTATTTTTATTTTATTTTATTTTTTCTTTTATTCGGAGGGGAAACTGGAAAAGAAGATATTGTATGACATGTAAATAAAGAAAATATATAATAAAAAAAGAAAAAAGAATAAATACAACGTTTGAAAGAAAGCTTTATTTAGAAATTGATTTCTTTTTTTATAAATTTATTTAGCTTTTACTTATATACTTTACATTCCATTACTGTCCTCCCCCAATCCTTTCTCTACCTTCCCATTCTCCTCTAAGTAGATGGGCAGCCCCTAGGTATACCCTGATGCTGGCACTAGTGTCTGCTAAGCTAGCCATTTCCTCTCCCACTGAGTCCAGACAAGGCAGCCCAGCTAGAATAATATGGCCCAAATACAGGTGAACCCTCCTCCTCCAGTTGTTCTTCACCCATATGAAGAACAAGCTGCGCGTTTGTTACATCTGTGCAGGGAGATCTAGATCCAGCCTGTGTATGTTCTTTGGATGATGTTTCAGTATCTGAGAACCCCAAGGATCCTCTGTTCCCTAAGGGGCTGAAATCTTTCTTCCTATTCTTCCATAAGAGTCTCCAAGCTTCATCCAGTATTTGGTTGTGAGTGTATGCCCCGTCTGAGCAAATTGATATGTAGGACCTCTCAGAGCACAGCCAAGTTAGGCTCCTACCTGCAAGTACAACAGAGTATGATGAATCGTGTCAGGGACTTGCTTATTTCACTTGTTGGTTATTTGGGTCTTGAATTCATTATACATTTTGGATCCAATCTCAACCTGTACATTGCCGATTTTTCCTATTGACAGTGTTCTTTGCTTTACAGAAGTTTGTAGTTTCATGAGGTTACATTTATCAGTTGTTGATCTTAGAGCCTGAGCCACTTGGTGCAAACTTGATTTCTTTTTTTTTTTTTTTTTTTTT
>NW_022196914.1:10558356-10564889 GCF_008632895.1 Mastomys coucha
GTGGATGCCGCCTGGGTCTCTGGCTTAATGTGCTCTCTGGAGGCAGGCCCTCCACTTGCAGGGAAGGGACAGAGGAGGACGCTGAACCTCCCCTGTCACTCGGAAGCTGAGAGCAAACTTGATTTCTTAATACTTACAAATTGCAGTGGGCTAATCAGCCTTCTGTCCATGTGACCTATAGCTGGTATAAAAAGGATAACTTTCTATCATTTGCTTAGTATTTCAGAAGGTTTAGTACAGCATGGTTTGATTCTATTGATTTCAGAACAGAAACATATCCTTCAACAAATTGCCCTTAGGAGTACAATCATGAGTATGAACACATGCAAACTGAAGCAACTATATACTACTTAAATAGTAATTATCAACAACATATTCATAGACAGTTATAATATATAATATATTCATTATGAATCATCTAATATACATTTTACAAGTTTGTTTTCTTGAATATTGACACATATTAAATATTAAATTCTATTACACAATTTAATTATTTTACTACCTTAAAAATATAATGACTAATGATTCTTTCAATAAGAATATATTAACTCAATTGTTATAGCTTTGAGCCTTAAACTAATCATAGGAGCTGAGAAAAGATTAATGTGTTTAAAGTATGTGTAAACACATGCTCATTTATTGTTTTTTTATGTATATATTATATATAACCACATATTTGTTTATTATTTGTGCATGTGTGAGTGTAAAAAAACAATACAACATGATACAATTTGACATACAGTCCTCTAAACAATCTACTTTCTTTACATTTTCCTGTAACATTGACTGGTTTCTTTATTCTGTATATTTTATTATGACACTGTTCATTCTCTTGTTGGTACATTGACACTAGAAATGATTAGCAGGTATCCTGAGCTTTATAAGCTATTTCTCAATAGTTACACACAGGCAACCCTGCAACACACATAATAGTCCTAATAGTCCTGTACTTCCTATAAGTACCTAGCATTAAGTAAATTGGATGTCAAGTATGTCAATGTGTTCTGACTGTCAGTGACATTGTCATGTGGGCTCCTGAGAGAAAAGACTCACAGTTTATAGATACAGAATAGCAATGGTAGAATGCAAACTAAAATTCTTTTACTTTCAGGTTTCATACACTATGATGTTTCTACGCATTAGCACATTGGAACAATTGATCTAAGCTTTCACTTAAATACAAAAATGGGAGTAATCATTTGGTCACAGATTCAGAGAGCCAGAAGTGACACTGTAACTTAAAACTCTGTCAAGAATCACAAGGGACTTCATTTTCCACCAGCCTATGTGGCTACAGGAATCTATATTTACAGCCTATCTAATTATTAATACTAGTAGAAAATGCTTTGCCCCTCATTTTGAACTTCCTAAATATTGACCGTGGTTTCTTTTTTTCTTTTCTTTTCTTTTTCTTTTTCTTTCCTTCTTTCTTTTTCTTTGTTGTTTTTTTTCAAGACAGGGTTTCTCTGTATAGCCCTGGCTGTCCTGGAACTCAGTCTGTAGACCAGGCTGTTCTTGAAATCAGAAATCTGCCTGTCTGTGCCTCCCAAGTGCTGGGATTAAAGGTGTGCGCCACCACTGCCTAGCTTGGCTGTGGTTTCTAATCACAAGCTTGGTGTGACTACCACACTGATTTATTATTTTTATCTTAACATTTTAGTTAAAACATTTGCATAGTTTATTTCATGTGGAATGAAATTTAATGTGCCATGTGATACAGTGAACTACTGAAAACATTTTAAAGCTTAATGATTTCCTATGAAGATAATGATGTTTCTGTATACAACCAGCTAATGCTTCCACCTACATCAGAGTTCATTGTATGGATTCTTTAATATGTCTAATAATAAACACACATGCAGTTCCTAAAGTCATCTGAATCTATATCCAATTGGTAGGATTCTCTGGAGATTCCAAACTATAGTAGTGCAGCAGCTATAAATTTACTAACATTTATGTTTGATGCCATAAAATTGTCCTTGATACTGTTTATCATCTCATAAAATGCTCTCTGTAAGAGATATAAGTATATAAAAAAAATCAAGGTGACTAATGTGTCAAGCACTGTCAGTAACTTCTCAAATATCACCATATCTTTCTTTTAATCAGCTCTGTCCAAATTTAACTTAAACATGTTTTATAAAACATGTTCTTTATAAAAGGTTTTTATAAAATTGAATTTTATTGTGTCTCTAATATCCAAACATAGTTTTGTCCTAGCATCATAGAAATGGAGTAGTCCTTCTACTTAAAACTTCGTTTGATTGTTAGAATTCCAGCTACCATTTTGAAACACAAAGTAGACATAAAAACACTAAATTAGAGTACTGGGTGTGGTGACATACTCCTTGAATTCTAGTACTCTGAAGGCAGAGGAAGGTCTATCTCTGTGAGTTGAAGGCCAGCCTGATCTTCACACAAGTCCAGGGTATCCAGTGATGTTGGACAAAGACACCCTTTCTGGCAAAACTAAACAAACAAAACCAAATCACAACAATAACAACAACACACTAAATTAAAACTTTAACACAAAGATAAAAGGAGAGAACTGACTTCCAAAGTTATGACCTTTGATATCCACACACAAGCTGTGATACCCAAATACCCATATCCCTGTACATACAGAAAGAATATAGATAAATTATAATTTATCTATAGATAAATAAGCTAGTAGATAAATTATAATTTCATGTAAGTGAACATAACAGAAATAAATATGAGAAATCAGTAATACGAGAGGAAATGTCAATGGATTTTTATATCTAACCAAAGTATTCATCATATATGAACTAGTGCACGCTTCCTTTACTATTTGCAGACTTGCCGTTACAGTGTCTCTCAGATAATACAAAGTATTAGGACTTTGAAATGTTATTAACCCTGGAAAATAAAAACATTAAACTGTGAACAAAGGACTTTACATGTATAAAATATTTCATAAAATATGTTCTTAAAATAAAGTACAAAGAATTGAAATATTGTGGTGCTGTTCTGTGAATGATTGATTTAAAGAAACAATTATAGCTTTCTCTCCTCACCTTCACCTGTGGCAGTGGCAGACTGGCTTGCCCACCTCCCCACCCACAGCTCTGCCTGCTCCCCAGGAGGACATCTCTAACCAGGAACACACCTCAATATAATGCCAGACCAGACCTCATGAAGCCAAGCAAATGTGGGATCTGTCCAGCCCTGCTAGAGTACCATCCCCTTTCCAGTTCACACCTCTACTTGTCCCTTAGGCAAATCAGCTTACCTGCTCCCCAGTCCTACAGCCATGCCTCTCTCCCAGGAGGCCTGCTCTATCCAGAGACATAGGAGTAAAGGCCTACTTTACCCAGAGACACAGCATTGCATGCCTCCCAGGAGGCCTGCTCTAATTCAGGACACAGAACTTCACCTGTTTCCCAGGAGGGCTGCTCCAATCTAGGATACTCAGTCCAGTTAACAGCAGAGACAACCAGATGGTGAAAGAAAAGCTCCAAGAAGAAGACAAGGCACTTTGACACCATCAGAACTGGGCTCCTCTAGTACAGCAAGACCTGGATACACTAACACACCTGAAAAGCAAGATTCTGACCTTAAAACCCATCTCTTGATGATGATAGAGGCCATGAAAGAGGATATAGATAATTCACTTAAAGAGATACTGGGAAAGGCAAACAAACAGGTAGAAGCATTTAAAGAGAAAACAAATAAATCTCATAAGGAAATACAAGAAAATACAATCAAATAGGTGAAGGTAAAGAGCAACACTGTCCACAACCTAAAAATGGAAATAGAAATAATAAAGAAATCACAAATGGAGGCAACTCTAGAGAAGTAAAATAGCAAAAGCAATGGGAACCCCAGATGCAAGCATCATTAACAATACAAGAGATTATGCCTGGCAGTGGTGGCGCACGCCTTTAATCCCAGCACTTGGGAGGCAGAGGCAGGCAGATTTCTGAATTCGAGGCCAGCCTGGTCTACAGAGTGAGTTCCAGGACAGCTAGGGCCATACAGAGAAACCCTGTCTTGAAAAACAAACCAAAACAAAAAAAACAAAACAAAGCAAAAAAAAAAAAAAAAAAAAAAAAAAAAAAAAAAAAAAAAAAAAAAAAAAAAAAAACCAATACAAGAGATGGAAGAGGGCATCTAAGGGGTAGAAGATAGAAAAGAAGATAATGATATGTCAGTCAAAGAAAATGCCAGGTATAAAAACCAAAACATACAGGAAATTTAGGACATTATGAATATACTAAACCTAAGAATAGTAACAATAGAAGAGGGGGAAGATTCCCTGTTCAAAAGGCCAGAAAACATCTTTAACAAAAATCATAGAACTTTTCTAACCTAAAGAAAGAAATAATCATAAACATACAAGAAAGCTGCAGAACACCAAATAGATTAGATCAGAAAAGAAAATCCTCCCAACATATGCTAATCAAAATATTAAATGTATGGAACAAAGAAAGAATATTAAAATTTGTAAGGGGAAAATGCCAACTAACACAAATGCAGACCTATCAGAATTATATCTGACTTCTCAACAGAGAATCTAAAAGGTAGAAAATCCTGGACAGATGTCTTGCTGACCACAAGAGATCACAGATACCAGCTCAGACTTGTGTACCCAGCAAAGTTCTCAATCACCATAGACATAGAAACCAAGATATTACCTGACAAAACCAAATTTAAACAGCTTTCTACTAGTCCAGACCTACAGAAGATACTAGAAGAAAAACTCCAAATTAAGGTAGGTAACTACACCCAAGAAACACAAGAAATCAATCATGCCACAACAGACCCAAAAGAAGAGAATCAGATACAAACAGTACCACCTCCAACAATAAAATAAGAGGAACTGACAATCATTGGTCTCTAATATCTCTCAAAATCAATTTCCCGAGTAAAAAGGTACAGGCTAAAAGACTTGATATGTAAACAGTACATAGTTTTCTACAGTAATCATTTTTCTACATACAAGAAAAACACTTAACAACAAACAGATACAACCTCAGAGTAAAAGTCTAGGAAAAAACTTTTCCAAGCATACAGTCCCAAGAAACAAACTGGAGTAGCCATTCTAATATCCAATAAAATAGACTGTCAACCAAAAGAAATAGAAAGAGTGGAGAAGGACACTTCATATTTATCAAAGGAAAAATCCAACAAGATGAACTCTGAACATTGATGCATCAAACGCAAGGGCACCAACATCTGTAAAAGATACTTTATTAAAGCTCAAAACATACATTGAACCCCACACAGTAATAGTGGGAGACTTCAATACTCTAATCTCACCAAAGCACAGGTTATTGAAACAGAGACAGAGTGAAGCTAACAGAAATTATGAGCCAGGTAGATTTTGCATTTATCTACAGAACATTTCACCGCCCCCCCGCGCAAAATAATATACCATCTATCCACACCTCATGAAAACTTAAAAATTGACCATAAAATTGGACACAGGACAAGAACTCAACAAATGCAAAAAGAATAAAATAACCCCTGGCATTTTTTTTCATTTCACCAATGACTAAAGCAGGACTTTCACAATCACAGAAGCAACCCAAAGCCCACTCACTCATGGAAATTAAGCAACTCCATACTCAGTGAGAACATAGACAGGGATGAAATACAAAAGAAATGAAAGACTTTCTAGAATTCAATAAAAATCAAGGGACAGCATACCCAAACATATGGGTTACAATAAAAACACTGTTAAGAGGAAAATTCATAGCAGGAAGTGCCTTCATAAAGAAATTGGAGAGATCCCATATTAGCAAATTAACACCAGAAAGGTCTAGAACGAAAAAAAGAAACATAACCAAGAATGTTGCAGCATTTTCTCTGTCTAATCTCATTAGGGTAGTGACAGGCCTGTGATTGGACAGAAATAGAGAGGTGGAGCTAGAAGTTGAGGAGGGAAAAGGGCGGAGAGCAGGAAGGTAGCAAAAGATTATCATCCTGGAGGCAGGGGAAGAGGACGTTTCAGACCCTGCATGATTGTAACAGCCACAGGTAGCTAAGGTTTTTACAAGGTTAGGATAATTGGATTAAAACATTGTCTTTATCATTTGGCTCTAAAATTTTTGTATTGGCATCTTGTAAATTGTGATCTTATTGATATATAAACCTGATTGGATAATTAAGCCCTAAGAGTCACGCTTTACTGGGTACTAGGCGCTACATACTGATTGTGGGTTGAGTAAAGCGTTACATGTAAGCGAGATGATCTTGCTAGCTGGGAGAAAATAGCAAGAGCCTCCAAGGACATAGTGTTGTGGCTGGCCGGTACTGGCACTACAACATGGCCCAGAAGGAAAGAGAGTTAGCAGGGTGGCTTCATTTTTAATATTTACAACTACAGTAGAAGGCGGGGAAATAGTCAAACTCAGAGCTGAAATCAACCAATTAGAAACAAATAGAACCATACAAAGAGTCAACAAAACCAAGAGCTGATTCTTTGAGAAAATCATCAAGATAAGCAAGCCAAACTAACAGAGAGACGAGGGAGGAAGGGAGAGAGGAAAGAAGGGAGAGAGGGA
>NW_022196914.1:10564899-10572659 GCF_008632895.1 Mastomys coucha
GAGAGAGAGAGAGAGAGAGAGAGAGAACTAACTGGAATGTGCCAGGGTGTTGTTGACCAACCAGTTGAAAATATAAGCATAGTGGGTTCATTCTCATTGAAACCAGCACAGAAATCTTCCTACTCTCAGGAGGCTTTTTCTTTTTCCTTAATTTCTGACATTGCCTCATCTCTCAGCCTTCTGTAATTTTATTTAAGAAAGTCTGTTTCTCCCAAGCACATACCTAGAGAAGCGCAAGAAATGGGAGCCCTTATCCTAGGTGAATATTTGATGAATGTAAGTGTCTGGCAATCAATGTTTTTTGGTCACAAAAGTCTCAGATCACTTTCAAAAAAGCAGCAGAATTATACAGATTCATTTTATGAGCTGCACAAAAATGCCGAACAAAAAAGGCAATGCATGTCTGGCACCTGAAAATATGTTTAATATATGAAAATAAATTAAAGAAAATATAACTTACAAACATATATATTATATTAAAGCTGTATAACATTTTATGTTTAGGTGTATGTGTATGTATGGGTGTGGATGTGTGTGTAAGTGTGCATGTATACATCTGTTTTGAGAAATGAAAGATCAATAAGCACATACCAGAAGATAACATCCTCATTAGTTATTGATGCATATGTTAATCAAAATGATGTAATATTATGTTTGATCTGCTTTTATGGGTGATATAAAATAGATTAATAAAACCAAGTTGTAGATTATGGTGATAGAACCAAAGTCAAATTAGCTTGTGTAAATGCCAATTTCTCCCTCAACTTTAAGAAGTAAATTGTTTTTCCTATGGTTTCCAAACATTGTTAAGTGACATAACAACCAATCCATTGCTTCTTTATCTACAAGGAAAAACTTTGTGCAAAAATATTTATAGCCACTTACTGCCCATAACAGACAGGTTTAAAATAAGTTGAATGTCCATTTTTGATTAATTGATTCTGGGCTAGTCATAAGTACGAGCCATTTCCCTGTAACCAAAAGCAAAAATCTTTTGATCAATAGAAAATGAGATTATACCGTAAACATTATCTGAAGACAAATATTTCAGAGAAAGTATAGTATATATAGTATGATTTTCTTTATTTCAAAATATAGGGTAAAGCCCGGATCAAATTAAAACAAGATTAGCTTATGTCATGGACTTTGACAGAACTGACTGCTGAGAGGAAAGTATATTAGGAGATAAATAATTTTTACATTATTTAATTATGTGGCATATACTTTTCAAAAGTATTGAGGAGGGTGTTTTATTTATTTATTTTTTAATTTGCAAATTTTACTAGCATAAATTTGTTTCGGACATAATAGTTCTGATATTAAGCAATGTATCTAATGATATAGTATGTGTGGTGCTTATATGAAAACACCATACTATTCATTTCAACAGCAGCCTTGACATTGTCTTCTGCTCTTCAGTTAGCATTCTTTAATATAGCATTTTCCACCTACATTTGAGTGCTTGTCTAAGTAAATGATCAATAATTAGTTTATAGGTTTGTAAGCATAGCATATACCACAGGAGAGTGGAAGAGAAGACAAACAACAGATGATAACCCTCTGGACTTAGTATGATCTTGCTTTCTTTCTGCCTGTGAAGTAGGCTGTAGTTATGGATCCCAGGTGCAAGCCTGGAAGTGAAGCAATCAATAAGCAAGGAGAGCTTTGAATCTTTAGTTTACCCTTTGTGGAAAGGGAGAGCACCCAAAAAAATGGTCATAGTTTGAGATATGCTGTTCTCTGATTAAGTAGTCTTATTGGCAAAAAAACAAAACAAAAAACCCAAAACCTCTTTTTTAACCAACTCCTTGTGCCCAAAGCTGTACTCAATTTCAAAGACATGTCTTAACTGATAAAAATTGTAAAACTACTAGAGTATTTTTATTTGGCTAATTTATCTCAGCTAATTGATTTTCTTGTGAACAGACTGCAATTAATAGTGTAAGCTCCATGAGCAATGTTGTACTGTGGTTAGGAAATTCTTTTGCATTTAAATGAGTTTCATAGTTTTATGTTAGAGTATTGTGTGTTTTTATCTTACATCTTGTTGTGCAGAAAATGGGAGCCCTTTAGCAAGTTTTTCTTAGTGATGGTCATTTCTTAAAGAAATTCCTTTTAAATTTCAATTATAATTTTAAATCATCTAAAAGGAGACTCATGTAAAACTCTGTATCTTAATGTTTTACAATTGTTGATGAATTGGTCAACTGAAAAGAGAAATAGCAAGATAAAAATGGTGCATTATGAATACATTTCATTTTGTCTTGTTTTCTCTTTTTAAAGTTTAAAATATTTTGTAAATTACTTCCTACTGTACTAACATCATTCTCAACCCATATTCTACTTTCAAATCAGGTGTATCCCCTTCTTTCAAATTTATAACTGCATCTGCTTTTTTAGTTATTATTGTTAATACATATCATGAATATATATGCATATATACATATATATATATATTTAATACTGAATTTATTTATGGTACTCATATGTGTATATGCTTAAAGATGAATAAATTGGATTGTAAAATGTTTCAGAGGGTTCAGTCTTGGAGAAAGCTAACTCGTCTTATCCCTACAGACACTGATTTACTAAAGCTTTCTTCCTAGGTATGGGCAGTGTGAAATTTCCCTTTCCACTTTGACATGTCAACTGGTATTTTTATTATGTAGGTTTTTATTATGGAGGTTTATATTTACTATGTAGGTTTTGTTTGTAAATATCCACATAACCGTACTGTGGAGATTTCATAGGTGCAGTTCCACTATAAGATCTAGAAGGTGCTATCTAGCCACAGGCATCATGGTCTTCAGAGAGAATCTTCTGCACTTTCTACTGAGATGTAACTGCTTTGTAGATGCAAGGGATGCATTATTGATCTGTTGAGTGGACGTATCCTCACATTAATTCTTTAAATATGTATATATATGAGTGTCTGTTTCCAGGTGTTAGCATTTGAGTGAGGATGGCCATAGAGACCAAATAAAAGAGTATTAGAAGTTCTGTAGCTGAGGTTACAGATAGTTGTGAACCACTAGATATAGGTGTTCAAGACCCAACTTAGGTCTTCTGCAAGAGCCATACCTTTTTAAACCATTGAACCATCTTTGTTCTCAGTATTTTAAAAAAACATTTTAAATTTCTCTTGGAGAATTTCATATATATGCACAATGTGTCATGATCATATACATTCCTTATTTCCCTCTTAATTCCCCAAGCTCCTCCAGACTTATGACCCTTCTTCCTTTTTAATCCAACTGACTCTACTTGATGCTACCCATTTATTCATGGATGTGGGGCTATCCACTGGACTATGGACAACTTACCAGTAGCCATAGCCCAAGGAAAGGAATAACTATCCATCCCTCAGAGGCTATTGACTACCATAGTACCTCAGCTTAAAGAGAATCCTCATGAACCCCTCTCCCATCTAGGCTGAAATTTCATTTTTATTTTAGTATTTCTCATTTTTTTTAAAATTTTGTTTGCACTTTCAGAAACCTTTTACTGTTGCTGATTTCTTTTATTAATTCATTTATTTTCTTGACATTGCAGCTTCCTCCACCTCCTCTCCTCAAAGTGTCTCCCTTTCAAGTCTCCTGCCAGCCATTGTCCCATTCTCCTTTTCTCCTCAGTAAATGCTCAGAAAAAGAAAGGCTTCCCCTGGATATCAACCCACCTTGGCATCCCAGGTCACAGTTGGACTAGGGGGACCTCCTTCTATTGTATCTAGGTAAGGCAGCCCTGTTAGGGGAAAGGAATGCAAAAGTGGGCAAAAGAGTCAGATATAGTTCTTGGTCCTGTTAGTAAGAGTCCCATGTGAAGACCAAAATGTAAAACTGTTATATATGTGCCTAGGACCTAGCTCATAACATGTATACTCTCTAGTAGTTAGTTCTCCGTTAGTCTCTTTGGGTGAAGGTTTTGACAGTTATGCTAGGTGCCTATCTGCAAGTGCAGCAGAATACCATTAATAGAGTCAGGTCTGGACTCCCTCTCATGGCTTGGGTCTCAAGCTGGGCCAGTCATTATTTAGTCATTCCCTCAATGTTCTGCTTTATCTTTACCCCTGTACATCTTGATGGCAAAAGAAATGGTGGGTCAAAAGTTCTGTGGTTGGGTTGCTATCCCACTTCCACCACTGGAAGTCTTTGCTGGATACAGGAGATGAGTGTTTCAGGCTCTGTATCACCTACTGCTAGGAGTCTTAGCTAGAATCATGCTCATAGATTCCTGACAGTTTCTGTTGTTTAAGGTTACTAGCTTGTCACAGAGATGTTTCCTTTCCTACAGATTCCAGGACTCTCTGCCTCCCTCCTCTACCCACTTGAACCTCCCTACTCCTCTACCCACCCAGTTCCTTCCCTCCAAACATCCTTGATGTCTATTCTATTTCTCCTTCTCAGTGAGATTCAAAAGTATCTCTCAGGTCCTCCTGTTTATTTAATTTCTCTATGTTTGTGGATTATAGCATGGTTATCTTCTACTTTACTCTGATTTATTAAAATTATTTTATTGATTAATTGCAAATCTCAGCCTATCAACCCCAATGAGGACACCTTCAAGCCTTCACAAGTCTTCATACCCAGGCTCTGTGAACTTCTGTCCTCCCAGCCTCCCAAAAGAAAAATAGTCCATTCTCTGTTAATCACATATTCATTGGAGTATGGTCACATTCCTATTGGCCAGCCCCTCAAGGCAGAATGAGTGTTTGTCATCTGTATCATATCTTAAACTATCAGCTGAGGAGAGTCATATGAGAGAGTTGGGGTTAGCTCTCCTGTGCCCAAGCCACTGCCAGCATACCCTACTGTGACTGTCCATGGGTAAGGCCATCTCTTCTGAGAGGAACTAGTTATTCGATACTATGGGCATTAACATAGCTTCAGGTGGCAGCCCAGATCACAGAGGTACACATGGGTTTCTGTGATAACAGGGACAGCAGATATCAATAAGACACTTGGCCGTTTCAGGAGCACTAATCTACTCATGACCCTCAGTTGCTGCACAGATCAGTGGGTCTCAATATGGTATCAGATAGCTGCACATGCCACCCACACCATCATGTACCTCTTCCCCTAAGGCAACAAAGACTTAGGACAATACCAAGGCATCAGACAGTAGCACAGACTACATATACCTACCTGGATCACATGCGTCATAACAGTATGGGGAAACAGTATTGACCATAGACACTAACATGGTTGCCTATGACTTTCTGGACCATGGTGGTTCTTCAAGGAGGTCCAAATAAGAAGCGAACCCTAACTAATTTTGAGATTCCATTGTTGCCCTGAGTTAGGGGGATTCTGCAGCCAGTTGGCTGGTTTGGGGCTGAGTCTATGTCTACATAAGCTCCAAGTTGTTGAACACCATTTCACTAACCTTACTGGGTAAGAACAGCAAATCAACCTCAGCACTCTGTAGTCTGTCACTTCCATCACAGTCCAGTTCCACATTTCCCTGTCCAATTTCTCTGTCACATATTCATTCATCATAGTGGCACTTGGGAGTCTTACACAGCCCCAGAACATGAGGCTGGAGCAATGCCTTCTGGAAGTTCATTTTAATTACCTTACTCTTGTACAAATCTTGTACAAGTAATCACAGGTGCTCTCAGTTCATGAAGGCAGTGGCCAGGGCATGGCCAGTAGAAAATATTTTACAGGATTCTTCTTGTCCTCTCTCTGTGACATCATTTCTGCCCCTTCTATTTTTCATAAACTTTGGTATGAGGTCACTATAGATGTCCAATATAGAGTTCAGCATTGGCAGTCAGTTATTCTCAGTACATTTTTAGTTTGAACTGCTGCATTAACCACTGCTTACTATAAATGAGCAATTTCTCTGAACAACTGAGATTACCCAGTTATATGGTTAGAAATGCATATGTTTAGAAGGAACTTTACAATATGACCATTTAGCAAAATAACCATATAAGTACTTCCCTAGGGTTTATGACTTTCTGTTGAAGATTTTTTTTTCATAACATTTTTAGATTCTCAGAAAGAATGAATAAAATTTGGAGATATTTCCCAGATAGTTGTATTGTATATACATATAAATGTATATACAATATATACATTTAGATATTGTATACAACATCTATACACCAATAACTTCTGACTTCATTTACATGTGGCCATCTGGCCACATTAAGACTCTTTCTTAATGTTTCTTCACTATTTGGATTTGAAAATATGTATTACGTATGAATCATACACATATTATTAGATTTAGTAACTTCAGAGTTTATGATTTTTAAAATTCTGCATGACAGGTCTTAAAATTATTGACCAGATAACGATTTGATTGCCATTTTAGCAAGAACTAAAAGGAGAAGCAAATAAGCTTCATGTGCATTGTAAATCCATAGTATAATGCTGGAGAAGAACTACAGTATATAGAAGAGGCCTCATTGTTAAGTGCAATAATCAAGAAAAGCAGAAACATGCAAAACAAATGTCTTAATCTATTGCTAGTTTAATACATGTAAAGATAGTGGAAGAGAAACTGGAAACAAGAACTTCAGGACAATAGCATGTATTAAAAAATCTTGGGAATCAGGGAGAGGCAGAGTGATAGGAACTTATATAGAAGATACAAAGACTTTGACCACACAGTGTGAGTGAGAAATTATAAAATTAATGTGTGTGAAAGGATTTTTAGTGTTCATTCAGAATTTGAAATAGATATCATAAGAAACATCCATATTAATGTATTTTGCATTTATAGCTTTGCTAAACCCTGTAAAGTAGATATTTGGCTAATAGAAATAATTCAACATGTAAAAGTAACTACCAGGGAGCCAATGTTTGGTGCCTATAATTTCTCTTTAACTTGGAAGGATACAGTGAATAACTCCAACCACTTCTCCAAAGGGTGGGTACAACTGGTGGGTTTTGAATTCAAATAATTTTTTTTCACTTTGTTTTACTTTGCCACTATATTGCAATCAAGTCAGCAATAGTTTTGCTTTGTGATGGCCATAAATCTGAGAATGACTTCTGACAACTACACTGTGTTACTAGAAAATGCCCCAAAGAGAAACACAAACCATTTTAAAGTGTGCCTTTAGTATCTTGTCATATAATTTGCATAATAATGGCATCCCAAGTCAGTCAACACATGTTTGGTGATCATGGAGCAAATTACGCATCAAGTAGCCATCTGTGAAATAGAAAAATCAATAGGATATCAAACCACAAGGCTCTAAGTAGATTCATTGTCTTCTCACTCTCTTTATATAAGCTATTTCCACCATAATTTGTTAATGGGCGGTGTAAATGGCTGCTTGTAAAAGCCTTAAGTAATCTGCCTGTGATTTATGTCTGTACTTCTGCCATCTAGTTTAATGTGATACTTCTGATGTTAATTGTATCTTCCTGGCACTATCTAGGAGAGGAAAGTTTTCCTTCTTTGTGGAAATGCCAACAGAGTCCTCCATTTATAGTCACATAACCTTAGCCTACATAAACATAATCTGAGAGGAGAGAGGAAGCTCAGTGAGCTATTTAGATGAGGTGAGTGAAATACACATGCCTATCAAAATGAATTACAACATTGTGGTACTCTTCAAATAAGTACTCTGTATATGATGTACTCTTAAATAGTTAATTTAACTGGAAGAAACTTAAGGAATAAATACTTCTATAAATTCTACATGATAGATACATTATACAGGTTCATTTTTTTAATTCTTTTTTTTTTATTTTAGATATTTTCTTTATTTACATGCGAATTTCTCCTTTCCCAGTTTCCCC
>NW_022196914.1:10572918-10621962 GCF_008632895.1 Mastomys coucha
CCAAGGACTGCACATAGAGGGGTCTGATTGTTCAAGCAGCATGTGTATGGTAGAGGATTGCAAAATCATTTTTTTAATTCTTAAAGCACTTTGAGAATTGTTTTGTTCTTATTGTCTTAATGAAGGCACAAAAATTCTAATGAAGGAGTTATGTGCCATATTCTTGAATGGAGAACAAAATATCATTATGCCAAGCTCAAGAGTGTTATCAAGAATAAGAGATAGCTATTACAAGGTTCTTTAATCACTTCAATTTTAGAAGATTATTTTCAGAATCAGCACCTTGTATGTGATGTAAAAGACTCTGGTCCAGTCCTTTAGAAGAAAGACATGTAACTATACCCAGGACAGTGAAAGAACTAGATTCACTGTAAGATTTGTTTTCAACAGTATTATGGAATGGAGGCAAGCAATTTCAGAGGATTTTTGTTCAAAAGAATTGTGAGACTGCAATTGTTTGCTACTTGGTCCCACTAAATGAAGACTTACCTGTGCCTCCTTAGCAATCACCTTAACTTTCACTTGAGAAGGAGACCAGCTGACCACAAGCTGAATTTTGTTTTCTCCATTCAGGAAAAAAGAAATTTAAAACTTAAACAAAATCTTCATAGAAACACTGTTAGTGTATCAGCCAACCACAGAGTTTTAGATCAGTTTTTACAGATTCTGAACCATTTCTAGCATGAAATGTTGTATAAAAAGAGATGCACACAGATTTTAAAAATTAGGAAGTCAAAAACATGTTCCCATGTCTAGAACTCACTAGTTAGTCAATGAAATATTCTTTCTTTCCCTCTCACCCTAATAAATAAGGTAAACTTACCAGTGTATTTAAATATTTTCAAAAAATATAATGACTAGCCTTCAATAAATAGCCTAGAGCACTGTTTCTAGAAAAGAACTACCTTATACATACTTCAGATATGATGTCAGAGATCATTCCTGAGGGAACTAATTTTGTCCTGTGAGTCTCTTAAAGAAACACACTTAAACTTTGATTAATTATGTAAAAAAGTAACTAGAATTGTTTTATGCATTCAGTTGCATGAAAGTAGGTATTAAAAATATCATATATATTTTCTCAAAATGATAACATATATGTAATATCTCTTAGGAAACCCTTAGCACCATACACTGCTGCTGGAATGTGTTAGCATACAGTATAATCTCTTTGTTCTCATTAAACATATAAGCTCTGTATGCAACAGAGAGTCACAGATATCATCGATATCCTACAAATTTAGATGTTGGTTTTAATGTAGTGTGTGTGCGTGTGTGTGTGTGTGTGTGTGTGTGTGTGTGTGTGTGTGTGTCTGTGTCTGTGTCTGTGTCTATGTATGCATGATACACATGTGTTGTCATAGAAAAACTTTCATTAGTCTTCAACTTTTTGAGGTAGGGTCCCTATTATCTCTGTTGTTTCCTGCATACTCCATGTTTGCTAGTCTGCCAGCATCCAGGTGATTTTTTTTGTCTTCATCTCCCATCATACTATAGGATTCTTGGGCTTACAGAGGGAAACTATTACATCTGTCTTTTTAATGTGGATTCTGAAACTTAAACTCTGGCATACGACTTGGAAGCATCTTACCAGCCAAGATGTCAGTGTTAGTACTTCAAGACAAAATTCCATATAGAAAAATGTTTATCACGAATCAAGTAAGTTATCATTTTAGCCTTGTCGATTAATCTACACCTGTACCACAGGACTACTAACATGACATGAGTAGTTTCACATTAAATAATCCCTTATCTTTTGATGGTTTTCACAGAATCATTTTCTATAGTGACATTAAGCTTTTGTTTTATATTATGTGATAAAAATGGAAAGCAATTTAAATCATTTGCTTTTCATTATATTTAATACTTTTACAACTTCCTTACTGTGAAGCTCATGTTATTTTTTTATGGTTACTTAAAAATGGAAATAGGCTTAATACCTAATATTTCATGCATTTAAGACCTTTGAAGTAACAAACTGACATTTTTCATTATAAATTATCCTTTGTTAAAAGCTCTTTTTATTCAATAAAATGTTTTCTTCTCCCCATGAATCCAGATACTTAAGAGACATTAGGTTTGTTTTTGTTTGTTTTCAATATAATTTGAAACTGCTCACTTCAGGGAACTCCTCCAGAGTGCTCAGCTTTCTGAACTATTCAATTTCTAAACTTCCTGTAAATGATAGTGTTGACACAGATTCACAATAGAGTTTGGGAAAGATTGCTAGTTCCTTCATCACAGGGGCATATGTAGACCCATCAGATGAGCTCCTCCCCCTCAAAAAAAATCATATCATACACTTCAGGTTCATGTTTATCCTTCAAGGTTTAATGAACTTTATCAATTTACACTTGACTTCTGGGAATTTGTTGAAAATTAATCTACAAGGAAAGTCTTTAGTCAGGAAATTGTATCTACATTGAATTTATCTTCGAACAAGTTTCCCTTTCTTAAATTAGCATATAATAGTTTGGAGGGATTATATAAATGAATTGGCAGCATTCTGTAAAATTAAGGCACATACTATGCTACTATAGAAAGTGTGGGCTTTATTGTTGCACTTTCTTTGGCTTTGAATTTGTGGAATATTTTACTTTGTAAAGTTTATAAAATATGTACTGTAGTTTTAGAGAGAAAACTCTTGTAACCCTCATAATTTGCTAATATGTGAAATGACAGGTACTCCCCAAGTTACATTTTGGCCAAAGAAACAACAGATGCAATTGTAGGTACATTTTCAACTGGGAAATTCACATAATTACATATGTTTACTTTAAATCTTCCACTGGATATTTTCATAATGAGTATATTATTATAATATATAAAATATCAGGCTCAGTTCTAAAAAGTATTTGAAGCTGTAAGACAAATGAACTGTCATGATGTCTTTAAGGGATCATTCTCGATGAGAATAGAAATAGCAAATTTGAAAATAAGTACAGTGATTTTAGAGAGTATCAAATATCCAAGATATTTGGGTCAAATGGGTGATATGGGGAGAAGCTACTGGAATGGAGTTTTGTAGAGTCACTTGAAAGCTTATTCAAGGAAGAAAAAAATATTTACTTAGAATTTATACAGAATTCCAAAATTCAAACAACAAAACAAGACAATGAATGGGCAAATAAATAAATCCACGAAAAGTCACAAGTGATTAGTTAATAACTGAAAAATAATGTTCAGTGTCCTTAGCTACCAGGAAAACCCAAATCAAAATTACATTGAAAATCAATCCTACTTCAATCAAAATGATTATAAGAAAAAAAAAAAGTGCTACTCATGCCAGCATCTGTTTAAGGGAGAGGAAACCTCTTTGTTTACTGATGGTGAGTTTGGAAATGATTACAGTCAGATAGAAATAAGTATGAATAGTCCTCAAAAAGGTGAAGAATAACTATTTAATATGGTCTTTCTCTCTTGAACACATACCCAATTGGACTTAACATACCATAGAGGTACTTCAATATCTGCTCTCTCTCTCTCTCTCTCTCTCTCTCTCTCTCTCTCTCTCTCTCTCTCTCTCTGTGTGTGTGTGTGTGTGTGTGTGTGTGTATGTGTGTGTGTGTGTGTGTGTGTGTGTGTGTGTGTGTGTGTGTGTGTGATGAAACCTGAAGTTATACTCTTTTGGAAGAAGGTTACACTAGGTAGTAGAAGGAAATGATATTGTTAGGTAATGGAAGTAGTAAGTATGAACAATATTCAATGATGCACAGGTCCCAAAATGTTAAAGTTATTTAAACAAACTTTACATATCTTAAAATGTTTTACCTGTGAAAGTAGATAATACTAAAATATGTTTATGGAAAGGCGAATAGTAAGAGTATTTGAGGATGGATCCTGGTGAACAAGGCAAATTGCTTTCACAGAAATATCTTGTGGTGTACTGTAAACTTCACTGGAAGTAAGTAGGAAATCATTTGGAGTCCATCATCTGATTACAATATTATTAGTAACTTTGATTAGAGAAAAAGAAGTTAGAATAGAAGGGAGATATGTAGAATAATTCTACAGTTGTTTAGCTGATAAGTCTTCTATTGTATTGAGTATTAAACATAGGAGAAAAAGGAAGTCAATCTCAATTTATAAATATTCTGAATAGAGTAGCAGGGAGTGCAACTCTTATTGAAAGGAAACCGAGAATAGAGTGAGCAGTTTTATTTAAAATAGAGTGAGATCCTTCAAGGCATTGTAGCTGTAGGCTGATGTAAATGTTTCATTGCACACAGATAAACAAATAATGTCCTGAAATATTCTGTACCCCAAGTATAAACCTCTGTCCTGAGCAGTTCAGTGCAATGCCACATTTTCTTAAACACCTGTAGATACATACTGTGAGTGTGGTTTGAGCAGGGTATGGAACCAATTGATGTTGATTATTTTTGGACACCTAGCTTTTGAGACTGTCTTCTGCTACAAATTTATACATCTTTATCAGGATGAAAGGCTGTTAAAAGTTACCTCTGTGTTCCTTATTTCTTCTGGAGAAGTTTTCTAGGTTATATATGCAAAATTTGTTTTCCTTTTCTTTTCTGTATTCTTTAAAACAGTTTTCCCTGCCTCTACTCCTTCCAATTCCTTCCCACCTCTGTCCTGATCAGGATCCACTGTCCCTTTATGTCTCTTATTAGAAAAGAACAGGCTTCTAACAGATAACAATTAAAGACAAAATAAAGTATAATAAGATGAAGCAACAACCGTCAAATTAAAGTTGTGTAAGACAAATGAGGTGAAAGAAAAGAGTACTAGAGAAAGCAGAAGCTTCAGAGACCTACTTGCTCACTTATTCAGGATTTATATAAAGATACTAAATGAAAACCTTTAATATATACTCATAGGATATAGTGAAGGAGCTGTGCTTACTATTTCAGTCTCAGTTCTTTTCTTTTATTAGATGTTTTCTTAATTTACATTGCAAATTTTATCCCCTCCAAAAACCCCTCTATCGAATCCCCCCCTCTCCACGCTCACTAACCCACCCTCTCCTGCTTCCCTGTCCTGGCATTCCCCTTCACTGGGGCATCAAGCCTTCACAAGATAAAGGGCCTCTCCTCTCATTGGTGTCTCACAAGGCCATCCTCTGCTACATCTGTGGCTGGAGCTATGGGTCCCTCCATGTGTACTCTTTGGTTGGTGGGTTAGACCCTGGGAGCTCTGTGGGGGTACTGGTTGGTTATAATTGTTCTTCCTATAGGGCTGTAACCCCTTTCAGCTCCTTGGGTTCTTTCTCTAGTTCTTCCTTTGGGGACTCATTTGGATGCTCAGCACAATGGATGGCTGTAAGCCATCCACCTCAGTATTAGTCAGGCACTGGAGAACCTCTCAGGAGACAGTTCTATCAAGTTCCTGTCACTAAGCACTTGTTGGCATCCACAATAGTGTCTGGGTTTGGTAACTGTATATGGGATAGATCCCTAGGTGGGACAGTCACTGGATGGCCTTTCCTTCAGTTTCTGCCCCAAACTTTGTCTTTGTATTTCCTACCATGGATATTTTGATCCCCCTTCTAAGAAGGACCTAAGTATCCACACTGTGGTCTTCCTTCTTCTTGAGCTTTATGTGGTCCTTGAATTGTATCTTAGGTATTCCGAACTTCTGGGCTAATATCCAATTATCAGTGAGTGCATGCCATATGTATTCTATTAAAAAATGGGGTACAGAGCTAAACAAAGAATTCTCACCTGAGGAATACCGAATGGCTGAGAAGCACCTAAAGAAATGTTTAATAGCCTTAGTCATCAGGGAAATGCAAATCAAAACAACCCTGAGATTCCACCTGAGACCATTCAGAATTGCTAAGATCAAAACTCAGGTGACAGCAGATGCTGATGAAGTTGTGGAGAAAGAGGAACACTCCTTCATTGCTGGTGGGATTGCCAGCTGGTATAACCCCTGTGGAAATCAGTTTGGCGGTTCCTCAGAAAATTCAGTCTAAGTTCTTATAAGCTGTGCTCAAGTGACTCAGAGTGACTTATTCTCCTGGTGTCCTTCATTCTTTCTGACGCTTATATTCCTTTCCACTCCTCTTCCACAGGGCTTCCTGGGCTATGAGGGAGGGATCTGAGGGTATGTATAAATGGAGACGTACCAAGCAGAGCTGTGTTTCAAGATCTCATTCTCTGCCTAGTGTTTGTCTGTGGGTCTCTTATTTGTTCTCAGCTGATACAGGAGGAAGCTTCTCTGATATTGGCAGGGTAAGGTACTGATATATGCGTACAGTGAAATATCATTGGCATTATCTTAATATTACTTTTACCTGTTATTTAGACCAGTGGCATTTGACATCACTCCAGTTCTCTGGACTTTTGAGTTTCTGGAAATGTTTGATGATGCTACAGCTGTGCAGAAACAGATTGCTGTAGACTGTAGGCAGCAGTGTTTGCAAAAGCAAAATTTGAACACAATGTTGGTGATATGTGGGATACCTCACCTGTCCTATATCATCTTTGTTGACTATGTAGTTTCCTATAATGTTTGTACAGCAATTCAACAAATCCAATAAAATCAAAGACTATAATTCTTTATTTTGTCATTATATTTACAGGTAATTAAAAAGGGTAAAAGAAAGAATAACTTTCCTATGTTTTATGTTTTGGTTTTTTTTTCTGTCATAGAGATCTTCCATATGGTCCCCAGTTAACATCAGGACCAACCAACTCTGCTGAGAGACCACTAGCTGGCATTATGAGTAGCAGTTGGAGCCACAGGTCTTCAATTTTCTACCGGCTCTGTGTTACTCCTTTTCAAGTTCTCTAAAAAACAGTAATTCCAGACTAACACAATACTGGAATCTCTGATGATCCATAGCAAATGGTAGAAAATGCATAAAACTTTGTGCTTGACTTGAGACTTCAAACTGGCAGACTTGCCAGCTAATAGCATTTTTATATAGATTTTATATCAGATGTAAACATTTGATAGGGTTCATTAAATGTTTTTTCTACATCTTTACATGTCTAACACCTTAATTCTTGGTATAAAGTTTGAAGTAACAAACTACAGGAAGCCTTTGCTTGCAGTATATCTTTTATAATTATATTGAGAAACCAAAAAACAAACAAAAACAAACAAAAAACCAAAGAACCAAAACAGACTGTACCCCATGAAAGAAGTGAATCTAAAAATTACAATTTGGGGTGGTCCATAATCCCCAGAGCCTGGAAGAACACTGCTTTCTGACATCATGCTTTTGTCTTTGCAGTGTCTGCAATTATATTGAAAAGACCCCATAATTTATTTGATGTATGCCACAAAATGTTATATAATGTCACATAGATATTAAATGACAAAGTAAGCACTTTTCAGGATCAGATCTGTCTTTAAACTATGGATATTCAACTTGTTATTAAACCTCTTTAGCTACATATCTCTGAACTTCAAGCTAAAGGGCTTAAAAGTTGTTAGTTTTGATGTGAAACTTCTCTTTTGTTTTCTTCACTTCCATGTACTATATCTATTAACCAAATTAGCAAAGGATAAGCAATGCCAGCCCCAGCATATGTTGCTTATTGATTTCCTAGAGCTACATGCTTTTGATTTTTACATAAACTTCTCTTAGTTTATACTTTCCTCATGGCTGACTTTGAAATCATTCCCCTTTTTGCAGTGCTAGTATTAAAATAGTTTGAGAAAGATATTTTTTCCCCAAAGTAGCTTCGAATTCACTTTGTAGTGAAAAGTGATTTTAAATTCCCAGTCCTCCTTTTTTTATTAAATTATTTTATTTATTTACATTCCAAGCATTGCCCCACTTCCAGGTCCTCACTCACAGCATTCTTCACCCCATCTTCCCCCCCTTTGCCTTTGAGAGGGTGTTCTCTTACCCACCACCTCACTCAATCAGACATCACCATCTCACCCCTCTCAGCATTCCCCTTCACTGTGGCATCAAATCTCTTCAGGATTAGGTGCATCCTCTCCCACTGAGGCAGGACAAGGCAGGCTTCTGCTACATATATACCTGGGGCCATGGATCTGCCTATGAATGGTTTTTGGTTGGTTGCTTGCTGTCTGGGAGCTCACAGGGGTCCCGGTTAATTGATACTGTTAGTCTTCCTATGGCTTGCCATACCATGGACAGCAGGCATGTGCCACTTAAACTGGTTCTAAATTCAGTCTTAATTCCATAAAGTTGATGATAGTACAGATTAGACTTAAGATATTTGCAAAATTTTACTGAAAGTCTATTAAAGTGAAAACTGGGATGCTTTTATGCCAAATTTGACTTTTAGTTGTTGTTGCTCTTAGAGGTCAGAGACTTCTTATGATAAAGACAGAAAGAAGGAGTAAGCAAAAACAAGCAAAAACTACATCATGGGAATTTCTAATAAGGAATACTTCAAATGCAGACACTGCTGACGTTACCCTAACTAGTGGATGTTAATATTGTCTCTCTTTATTCATTGGTATCTCTAGGTAGCTAATTACCACAAATGATCAATTTTTATATTTAATTCTCCTCTTAGATGAATCTTCAGTTGGGAGTTTCTTTCTAAGAATTTATAAGTTTCCTTTGGTTTGCTACTATCCTTTTGAGTCATGATTTATGGCAATTATATGATCTTGGAAATATTGTGGCTCTAAATGAGCCAAAGTATGAAATTTCTCACATGGAGGCAGCTAAGACTTCAGTAATAATAAATGGTTGTGAGGATAGAAACAGAAGCCTTGGAATATAATTGAAGTTTGGCATTTCTTCTGATACAAGTAGCTTTATGAAGTCAGTTTTTTCTAATTAATTTGGTTGGATTCGACAAGTCTTAGCATTTCTCATCTCTGTGCCTTTGTACTGTTCTTGTGTTTTAAATTAATTTTACATCAGAACAAAAAACCCTGCATCTCTGGCAAGTGAGCTTCTCTGGAGTCCTGGTATAATAGCCACAATCTCAGGCATTAAGAAAGATACCAATGAAAGGAGGAAACAAAGGAGCTTAACCAATTTCCCAGTGAGTATTTTGTATGAATTACCTATAAAGTCAAGTTAATAAAAAATGTTATACTAATCATAACCTGCTCATACAGCTTGATTAGTTACAGTTATGACATATAAAACTGAGACTGATAAACCACATTGATGCCAGACACTATTGTTATTGCTGGTAAGGAAAATAAAAGAAATAACTTAGCATTTAAATACTGTCTTCTGTAGCCAACTAAGCTGAAGTATCTGTATAAGATAATAAGGCAATCCATTTGGCATGTATATTTATAAGAAGTTAAGTATTTTTTGCAATTTATACAAACTTTATCAAATAGTTTGAAGATTAACATAGAAACTATCACATAAAATAACTGGTCATTAGGTTCTGTTATTAGGCTTGTGTGAAATAATCAACATAATTTTCTTAGTAAAAGAAAACAGATTGAAGGTATTTTTTAACCTGATAGGACATATATTAACTGGATATCTCATTTATAAGTATTTACTCACATAATCTGAAAGAAGAAAAACATATAGGATACTTTAGAGAAGTTCATTACTAGTCACTAAAATCGTGAGAGAGTAGAAGAAATATTTTCACATGGTAAAAGGAAATTAATACACCAAAAATCTGTGTGATCCTGCAATGGAATATTGTTCAAGAATTAGTTACATAATGTGTTCAAATAACATGATATTTTCTATGTAGCAAGTCTGACTCTAAGAGCCTAGAGGTGGGCTTAGCGGTTAAGTACTGTAGCTAGTCACTGAGAAGACCCAGGTTCAATTCTCATCAGCCACATGGTAGTTCATAACCATCCATAACTTCAGTTCTAGGGGATAGAGCACCCTTTTCTGATTTCTGATGGCAGCAGCCATGCAAACAGGGTACATGAATACATGCTGGGAAAACATTCATACACATAAAATAGAATAAAAATAAACCACAAGGAAATCTGACTCTAAAAGCTTCATTGGATATAATCTCATTTATATAATATTCTGAGTAATCAGAGTTATGGATGCCATCCCACTGGGGCTGGCTTGGTTCTGGAGATAGTGGGAATGACAGACATAGGGTATGGTTTTTTAGCATCTTGTGTAGTTGGTTAAAATTTTTCCTTTTGAAGCCAGGCGGTGGTGGAACACGCCTTTAATCTCAGCACTTGGGAGGCAGAGGCAAGTGGATTTCTGAGTTCGAGGCCAGCCTGGTCTATAGAGTGAGTTCCAGGACAGCCAGTGCTACTCAGAGAAACCCTGTCTTGAAAAACCAAAAAAAAAAAAATCTTTTTGAATAGTTAAATTGTGATTTTTACTTTATGGTCCATGCAAATTTCCAGACACACAACTAAACTCAAACTGAGTTTGCTCCAAACATATTTCTAAACATATTAACAGCTCAACAATGTTCATCAGAAGCAGACGTGAAGACTGCAGATGGTGTAGTGTTTGCAGTTGGCTTGTTGACATCTGACGCAAGAGGAGTGCCCTTATTATAAGATAAGACTAGGCTCCATGGTAAGGCCCTGTAGCCAATATCGAACAATCAGACAAACAAATGTGTTAAGAGGACAGAATTCATTAAATAAAAAGTCATTCTTATTACCTCATCAACTTTATATGATTTCCTAAAAACTCATAGGAGTAATCTAAATTCTATTGAACATGTTGTGAATAATTTTGCAAGACATATTGGAAATTTGACTGGAAAGGGTATCACGTAAAAACAACTTCAGCTAATCTCTAAATTATTATTTTTTAATTTTGTAAATGTCTTCTATAAACACAAAAATTAGTAATTTAAAGTCACTTACCAAACAAGAATGTTAGACTTGTGTGTGTGTGTGTGTGTGTGTGTGTGTGTGTGTTGTATGTGTGTGTGTGTGTTTAATAAAGTATAAAGCCATTTCCGTAAAAGGAATGCAGGAAGTAAAAAAAAAAAAAGCAAATTATGTTCACACTAGTCAATGTCATTCATTTCTTTAGACTCTTTCTGTAAGTCACTAAAATAACTGAATGTTCCTGGGGCTGGAAGGTATGAGATGTATGAGCTTTGTCTCTTTTAAATAGTTTTGTTTGAAGAGATTTCTTTCCTGTGAAAGAAAGGAGAATGCAGGGATAATTGCGGCAGTGTGCTTTACAAGCTCCTGGGGCTTCAACTTTTCAATAGTTACTTCTTGAATTAGTTCTATTATAAAAATAAAATTCTTCATAGTTCATTGTCACTGATGCTGCTGCCTTAAATGAATCACTTCTCATCTTTTCTACTTAATTTTTGACAAGGAACAACTGTGTTTTTTAAAACACTTTTCAGAACAAACTTTATAATATCTCCTTTTTAAATAAACCTATCCACAGAAGAGCAGTAAAAGAAGACTGCCTTTCAAACAAGAAAAACGAAACTGAATTTAATTATTAGCTTCATAAGGAAAGTTTTGATGAGTAATCAATTTATTTCTAATGTGTTAGATTGTACTAATTATCTCAATGACTCAAAGGTAGAATAATTGCTAATTGCAAAATTATTGCTTTATGAGAATTTAAAAATTTCAAAATAATAAGCACATATGAGTTTCCAAAAATGGGATATGCAGGAATAATGTGGGAACATATTTCACTCAAAAATTTAAATTCTAATAAATAGTAACATGAAATATTATTAGTGCATTTCATAATAAATGTCTCATTGTATTTCTAGAAATTAATTATTTTCCTTAGTTACTCATATATCTGTTTTCTATTCTTTTAAATTTGATACCTAACTTATTGTATCTTTTATATTTAAAAGGATAAATACAGTGACTGGTCCATCTTGCTGGTGGCCTTTTCCCTTACCTCGCTAAGGTTCTGGGTTTATGATGTCTTCAAAATAAGTTCTCTAATTCTAAGTGCTTCAGAATGTGATATGAACTGTGACTTGTCATCACAAAGAAAGCCTGTTCAGATTAGGCCTGTGTTTTAGTCCCCAGGAGATCTGAGGGGACTAAACCACCAATCAGGGGGCAGCCCAAGGTTCCCGCTACATGTGTAGCAGAGGACTGCCTTATCTGGCATCCGTGGGAGAGAAGTACTTTGGTCCTTTGGAGGTTTGATGCTCCAGAGAAGGGCAATGCTAGAGGGGTGAGGCAGGAGTGGGTGGGTGGGGAAGTACCCTTTTAGAGGCAAAGGGGAGGGGCATGGAGTAGGACTTCATGGAGAGGAGACCAAGAAGGAGGATAACATTTGAAATGTAAACAAATAAAATAATTAATGAATAAGGGGGAAAAAAAGAAGAAGATTGGGCCATGAAGGAGCAGGGTGAGCTCCATATGCAGGTTGACTATTGAGCAAAGGAAGAAAATCATTTAAAGACAGGTGGAGATGAAGAGCATTGTTACACTAAGAGATGGTACAAGAACAAGTAGAAGTTCAAGTATGAGTAAAGAGTAATATGAAGTATTTATAGCAAAGGAATGCCAACAAATTCTTCTCAACAACAGAATCTAGGGTGAGGCAATGAATGGAATTTCCAGATAAAATTAAGGAAGAGGCTGACACACTCTCATGACACTGTCCTTATGGATATTTAGGACTGAAAAACAAGTAGCCACACATCCCTATACTTTAGCTACAGGATGTGTGGCCCTTTTATGCAGCCTTAGAATTCAAGAGGCCACCATGCAAGACAGACACAGAGCAAGAGAAGAGTGCTTTGAAAGGAGAAATATACTCCCCAGAGAAGAGCACATAAATTGGTATTCATTATCAAATAATCAGCCTTGAAAATATACCTATAAGTAATATTATACAGAAAGAGGCAGGTTATGTAAATTCATGTTATATATGTATTTAGACACATATATACACACATATATATGTGTGTGCACATATGTCCATAACAATTGATGAAAAAACTGGTCATGAATTTGAAAGAGAGCAAACAGGGCTAAGTGGAAGAATCTGAAAGAGGACAGGAAAGAGAGAAAGGGTGTAACAATAGTATAATCTTAAAAAGTAAATGAATTACTTTAGAAAATTTAAGCTAGACCAAATTTGTCCTTTCTTCTAGTTGACATGGAAGTACTTATCAGTCTGAGAAAATATTTGTCATAACTCTCTGGTAGGTAATACCGCTTGACTACAAATATTCACTGACCAGTATTTTCTATCCCATTGTGGACATGATGAATACCAGAATTTCATGTGTCAAAACAAAAGTAAGCTTATCCACAATGAAATAAAAGAAGTATAATGATATTTGTGACCTAAAAATATTTGAAGGACACTTTACAATTCTCTTCAAGATTAGTCAAGAAAATATACTATTAGAATTATATAGTCTGTGTTTAGATTAGTTATTTATCTAAGACCATCTTAACAATCAAAGATGAATACACACAAACACAAACACACACACACACACACACACACACACACACACACACACACACACCAGATTTCTAACTTGATGTAAAAAGAAGTCAGCCATAAAAGATAATAATAATCTATGAAAATCATTTTCCTTTGATTCTTCCATTCCACTTTGCTCAACTAATTTACTTTTTTATAATATTTAGTTTGTATAAAACAAAGAATATTAAAGCAGATGAGGAGAAAAATCAGTTTATGATTGGTACCTTTATTCCATTCTATTAAAGTTCAAAAAGACTGAGACATTTGCCTACTACTGGCTTGTTTACTTTGCCTCAATTCCTAGGCAACACGTGCCCTGGTCAGACAATCCTTTATGACACCCATATCTTGTAGGGTATAGTCCATTTTCTTTTAGTAGTACCCAGGTATTTGATTAACTTGATGTTAATTTTTGGGCCAAGTGCTAGATATGGGCTTAATTTCATGCTACTACATGTGGGCACCCAGTGGACAATTTGTTTTAATCTCATCCACAATATTTGTTTAGACTGTGTTCCAGCAACCATCCGGCTTCAAGTTTCTGATAAAATGCTGGGCTTAAGACAACATGCTCAAGGAGAAAAGACCATTTTATGTTATGAACTGTCTTCATACAAATCTGAAGTATAACTCGTCTTAATAATTTATCTCAGGAAATCCAGTCCTGATTATGACAAAATATTAAAAGAAAATTACAAACAATGCTCATCTGCTTTACAAAGTTTATGTAAAATTCCTTTGTGACAATATTTACTGTTATTAGTCACTTATAAATGCAACCTCATTCTTACCATATCAAAATTGTGCATTTATATTTATCTAATTTGAACAAAGGCTATGGAACACTTTAATGTTCATAGGAGCTACACAAATTGAGAAGCTTCACCTTCTTTTGGCTTTCACATGCTTATGTGACCCTCTTTTACCTTGATAAATGTATTTCCCATAACCATCCAAATCCAAATTTGGTACAAGGATTCATTCATAATTATAATACTAATATGTTCTTACTAGAAGAACATCCTATAGTTTCTTGAAATACTAATAAAAATGTATCCATTCATGTATTTAATTACTTTTACTATACTTTTCTCTCTTCATTTAATGAAACAGAAGGCATAACACATTGGAAGATATTAAGTAATTCCTTTTTAAAAAAATTTTTTCCTAATCCCAACAATCCTTCAGTTTATTTTCCATAATGACATTATCCAAATAACACCAGCAAAACTATAAATTTATCTGAATAAATATCTGTATGTTACTCATATTACAAATTAATAAATTTGTTGCTTTTCATTTCTAAGTATGGGTATTTTATCAAAAGTTTCTATTTTCATTAAAATATCTAATACTTTTTCAGTCACCATATAAACATTTTTATAGATTAGTATATCCCTTTTGGCGAGATTGAATACACTTAATGACTTCAATAATTGATTTTCAAATACACTTAAATATAAATTAAAATTATTTCCATGGCTAGCTCTGATATAAATACTAGGATTGCATCACTAATTCTATGTCACTGCATACAAAGTGGAAGTTACACCAGACAGAGTGAATTACCCAGGTCACAAAAGAAGACTTTGGAGAACAGAATGAAATTCTTAGGGAGACATGTAATTTCAAAGCTCACTCATGCTGTTCTGCCCTCTGAGAAATAAATAAAGCATACAGATATTAATATGTAACTCTTACTGACTAGAGGTTAATGTGCTTTAATGTTTCTTAGAAAGTTCAAACAAATTACTGAAGAGACACAGAGGGGTTTTTTGACATTGAGTTTATAATGAAGTAAATGGATTTCATGCAATCTGTAGGACTTGGAGCATAAACATTTGTGTTAATGGATTGATATTTGTGATAGTGCTTGTAAAAGGTAAATATATAAATATTTTCTATTTACTTGTCGGACAGTATAGTACATTTACATAAATTGAGCATTTGAATATTTCTTCAATTATTTTTATTTGAAGTTATACATTTACACTCAAGTGATACTTGTATACCCAAATTCTTATTAAATTAAAATCACTTTTGTCTCATGTTTAACAAAGATACATTTGCATTTATAGAAGACCCACAGAGAACAAGGAAAAATAATTAAGTAACATTTATTTAAGACAACAAACAATTAGAAATATACTCTGAAATAGGAGGTTTCATTTTAAAAATATTATTACATAGACAATGTAAACTTTCCTGAGGAAGTTTAATAGACAAAATGCAGAAAAGGATAAGTTAACTAAATTAGGGTATGTCCTATGATTATAGAGATTAATTTCATTTTTATAAATCTGAAAATAGTCCTACAAAGTAAAACTTGATCAGCTATACTGTCTCCAAAGTACTAGTAATATTTAGAAATATATTTCAAGACAGTTTTATTTCTTGATGTTATACTATTTTTTACTTTTTACGAGTTTCAGTTTTATTACATGTATGCAGGTACTATCTAGCCATTAAAATTTTATGAGCCATGATAGTTAACTGCATGGGGAAATAGTCAAAAGATGACACACACACATTTGTAAACAATGCATGTTTATATTTTTCTTTTCATTGAATTTCATCCTTCCTCTCTGAAACCACAATGATACTGGTCACCAGTACATTTACAATTTGGTTCATATCTTTTATTGGAAGGCAAAATCTTCTAAAATCAAATCATTGATGTATACTTACTGCCATTTGGCCTTTATATTCATGTGTTTTGCTTAGAACACCAATGGCAACAAAACCATTGACTAAAATATTAAATAAACATGATCAACAAAGACCATATGTATGGAAGTTTCAAGTGAATCTATAGAGTAACTTAAATCAACTGAAATAAATTAGTAAATGGGGAAGTGTAAAATTGTGTGAAACCAACAAAAAATAGTTTTTTGGAAATGACTTTTGGCAGGGAAGTGAAAATATCTTACTATACCACAGATGGACTTTCAGTACATTATGTTAAGTGAAGTTAGTAATAAAAGAAAGATTCTTTATGATTCCATTTATATGCACTTTTAGAAGAGTAAAATCTTTGCAAGCAGAAAGTAGAGTGTTTATTTTTCAGGTTCTGGATGAAGAGAGTAAATAAAATATTGGTTTAATGGGTTTAATTCAAGATGAAACTAAATTCTGGAAGGATGTGGAAATAATGGATATATATAGTCTGAATTTATTTAGGGCTAGAAAAGCATACTTGAAAATAGATATGATATGAAATTCTGTTTTATTCCAGAAACAAACCAGCAGACTTCTTATATTCCCAGCAATTATAGTTCAGATAATAAAATCATTAAAAATAAAAATCACAATCAGCATCAAATTATAAGTAATTTAGAGTAAGGCTATCATTTTTGAGAGATATTTGATGTATATAAAAGCAAATATAAAGGGGTGGGGCATAAGTATAATATTTCTGTGCACAAATTAAAGATTATCCTCGTGTTGTTCAAAAGGTTATTTCTATACACTCATATCCTGTTTTAATCTGGACAAAGCATGTAATGCTGTGTCAAGAAGCTCTGTGACATCCTCCATGACATGGAAGGGAAGAGGTGTGGGATGTGGAACAGTCAGAGTGTGGTGCAGGAGGTGGATAAAATCTGGAGTATATAAAAAAGATTAAATAAAATTTTAGTTCTTATCATTTATTCTTTCTCCTGTCATTAAGTTCTGATCACCTAGTGGCTGGGCAGAAGAGGGGATACAGCAGACTTTCTGCTAGCATGGGAAAGTAGAGTGAGGGGTGGGAGAGGCAGATAGAGAGAGAGAGAGAGAGGGGGACAAATGTAGATTGCCTGCTCTGAACTCTATGGCTTTTTATTACTCACTCATTTTATCTATCTATCTATCTATCTATCTATCTATCTATCTATCTATCTATCTATCCACCTATCACCTCATCATCTGTATACCTAACTCTTTATCTAGCATTTATTTATCTGTGCTAATCATGTATTTATCTATCATCTCTATCATCTATCGTATGTCTAGTTGCATGTATGTGTACATATATATATATATATATATATATATATATATACATGCATACATGTCAGATACATTTAAAAATCAAAATAGAATCAGGTTAGAATTTATTAGTTATCTGCATGTATATGAATTCAGTTGTTGACCCTTGGTATTAGATAACCTACCAGTGTATCTCATCACTAAAGAAGACTTTCCTCTTGAATGCTCTCAGCACTGCACTCTTTAATAGTCTATAGCTTTTGTTTAGCATGTTTACTAATGTACTTCAAGATGTCAGATTTCATAAAAAAAGTGATCATGTGGCATGCAGCCTCACTCCTGTATCTATGGCTCAAGAAACATTGAGAAAGAAAGGGCAGAAAGACTGTAAGACATAAAGTAACAGGAACTCTGCTAGGATGTTATGTTTCTGAGAATTGACCATACCTTCATCCACCATATCTGTCCTTCATTTTGCTTTAAGATATTGTTATCTTTGTACTGTCAAAATACCTTCTTCATTATGACAATTTCCAAAAGTCCTTCATTCCAGAAGTAAGCAAATTAAGTTTTAGGTACTATTATATAATTCACTAACTACTAGTAGGTTCTATTACATTAATATACTTGTATGAGATAATAAATATATCATTACTATTGGCAGTGAATCTGGGTCTTTTTGCTGTAAGAAGTAACTGATGCTTCTAAGATGAATATTAACTAGCTATCTGAAAAACTCAGTTGTTGAATCCTGGGGCACTGTTATATTCCTTGGGCACAAATAATTCATTACAATTTTGGAGATCCCATTTTATACAATTTGGTGTCTATGCTGCCCTTTGATTTTTAGAAAAGACTGTGAGCTTGTCAAGACAACCTTTTCCTAGATCTTGCCTTTCCCTAAGGCTTGTTCCCAAACTTCTTATTTTTGTGGAGTCTTTGTATATCCTAACATTAACAGTGTATTGTCTAGATATCAAAATTATTCATGTTTTTAACACGTTTAATAAAAAGTGTGGGCATGGCCTACTCTTCCTCTCTAGACAATACAGTACTAGGTATCATTGTTCACCCAAATATCAAATTTTTTTTATCGCACATGTGAGACTAGGGCAAAGAAGTAGCACTGCAATTTAGTTAGTTTCGGTAATATTTTTGATAGTACTTTTGCTTTCTTTCAATTTCTTCCCATTTCTGTGGTACAGGTAAGAATGGATGTTTTAGTGGGTAATCTAAAAATGTTACGATTTCATAATATTGACATGACATTTTATAAGCAACTCTTAATAATGAAAATTTTGGAAATGGAGTTATTTCAAAATTATTTCAAGGTTTTTAAAAATTATTTTATTCTTCTTTGATGTTGTAACAAAATTACATTATCCTCCCCTTCTTATTCTTCTATCTAACCCTTTTCATATACTCTTATACCTTGCTGTCTCTTTGAAATTCATGGCCTGCTTTTTTATTAATTACTGTCATATATATATATATCATGATATATATACATATGTATATATATGCATATATATACATATATTGCTCTAGCTTAATAATTTCAGTTCTATTAATGTTTTAGAGTAAGACTACTTGGTGTTGGTTAAGCAATTGATATGATTTTCTTTAAAAATGATTATTTTTCCCAATCTCAGCATTCATTAGTGGCCTGAGTATGACATTGTACTAGTAAGAAGGAGGGAAATGAACTGATTTTTGCAACATTCTAGCTGAGTTTTCTTAGAACTGTGAAATGTGGTGATTGACAAGAGAATATTATTTTGTATCTCTTCTATTCAAAGGAATTTCAGCAACTAAATTTTCACTAAATCAGAATCTCTTCCTGAATGTTGTTGGCTGTCTGCAGGCAGGTCCTGGGGAGAAGAGAGAACCTAGGCTGGGAATCTGTCAAAGCAGTAACTCATTTTATTATATCAGTCTTTTGTATATATAGGGTTGAAGAAGCAGGTGGGGATTTTTGGTGAAGGGAGATGACATAGGGGTTGGGGAAGGATGATGGAGGGTAGGGGCTGAGATGATGTATGGGGGGTGTGAGATTATGAGAAGTATAGGGTGATCTCACAGGGCCTATAATAAATTGATACATCAGTGGTAGCTAGATAGAGGCAGTCTCATTCAGGTCAGTAGGTTGTGCTGAGTCACTCTCACAGGTCTTGAAAATCAAGCCAGGCTCCGGTTTGTCCTCAAGGCCAATGAGGGCCCAACAGAATATCATTAAACATTATTTTCAAATTTCATACAAGTAAAAATATTAACCCATGTGTCAGGATTGAGGCAATAGATGTGGCAATAAGCATAGAATTCTTTCTTAGCATACATGAAGCACTGGAACCAATCTTTCATATGCCCTCCCCAAATTATTTGTAGAAGGTCAATATTTTATGTTTACCAAACTATTACCATGCAAGCCTGGATATCTAGACAAGTGGTAGCACAAACAATGACCTGGGCTAGTGAAAATAATAAGAAAATTATTACTTAATGCTAATGCATCTTATGATTTCTTCAATATAAATATTTATTTTGAAATCAAACCTGCAAAAAAAACTATAGTGCAGCAAATATAATATTATTTGTTAAGTTCTCATTGTCCATTTATATCTGACACAGAACAAAAGAAAAGGTTATACTTAAGGATTCTTTGTAAAATATTTGTACTTTAGATATGATCAGTGAATACATTTCCTCCCTTAGGTGAATTTTAATAATGCTTTAAATGTCACAGATATTGTAAGAATATAATTATGAATGCCATACCTATTATTTAAAAATTATTTAGATAACAGAGCTGACTACAATTGAATTATCTGTCATTTTCACAATATGCAGAATTGAAAACTGTAGAGAGTGTATAAACACAATAAACATGCAAATATTTTAAATATGGATAATTTCCTTGTTCCATGTGTACCTCATCATGAGTTCTTATATTTTGTGCTTAGCATTTGAAAACTAATTCAGGAAGGGAGAGAGAGAAAGAGAAAGAGAGAGAGACAGACAGAGAGAGAGAGAGAGAGAGAAAGAGGGAGAGAGAGAGAGAAAGAGGATGCAGGTGAGGGAGAGTTAAATGGAGTGATAATTTCAATGATTTAGCTTCTGACATCATATATAGAATTCCTCATACAAGTAATTCACAAATCAAAGTATCTTCTATATTAGTGAATCCTCTATGCTGAAACAAGAGGGAAATGGATCATTCTTTAATTGTACAAATGGGTTTTTAAATACTATAAACTGAAATCTTGTAGATTATATTGCTACTATGACTTAATCATATATTCTCTTATTATGCACATATTTCCATGAATACCAGTGATTATAATGCCAAATAAAAACATTCATAAATTTTATAAAAGGTTGACCAATATATAAAAAGTGATAACTATATCTTGATGAAAAGTGGGGCAGAATGTTCTCCAAAAGAAGATGTTAGGTTGTCTGCAAAGTCCTGTCTCTACATGTGTATAAAGATATCTTACTGATGCTATGACTGTGGGTTTATGTCTATCAGACAGATGCTCATTTAGAAATCCTTCTGATCTTTGATTTTGAACTATAGTTCTTGTTTGAGGGCTTGGTACATCTCAGTGTGTTGGTTTCCAACTAATGCTTTGTTTTGTATATTTTTCAGATAATGCTTTACAATTTTTTTAAAATCATTATTTGATCTGTCATTTTCCAAATCTGACAAAAGACCAGGGAAGTCACTTTACCTTAAAATCAAGCTTCAGAATATCCCCTAGAGAGGGTGAGTGTGTCACATAGGTACACATGGGTGAAAGAGTATGCATTCTTAAGTGGCTAATAATTTTCCCAGCTCCTTTTCTGAAATATACCCACTTCTCCCTCAGTCTTTCCTTGACCTCAAGAGTTTAAATGTCAGCAGCACTATTAAGGCCACCATTACAAAGCTCTGTGACTACCAAGTACTCAATGTAATCTCTTATAGATCATTTCAAATGTCTTCCTGAGAAAGAAGATAGCCTCTGAAATTTTATAGTGATTCACTTTCCAAATATTTATTAAGTAGCTATTGTGTGTGAAATACTAAAGTAAGCACTGGATTACAAAAAAATCAACAAAAAATTTTCAAGGACCTCAGTTTTGTGTTGTCCATATTTTCATGTTATAAGACATATGATAAACAAAAATAATGGATAATTTACATCATAACTTAAAGGTGATTAACTTGTTTACAGTGTAAACATTATGTGGTGTTTTTAATAATATTAGCACTTTCTGGTACATGTATATGAACGTTGGGTTCCCAGTTGGTGGAGCTCTTTTAAAAGGGTTAGAAGATGTGGCCTTGATGGAGGAGGTATGTCACTTCAGTCTCAGCTACTGCTCCAGTCCTATGCCTGCCTACTGTCATGGGCTCAGTTCTCTGAAACCAAAATCCATCCCCCAATTAAATATTTTCTTTCATAAGTTGCTTTCTTCATGGTACTTCTCATAACAATAGAAAAGTAACTAAGACACAAGATAAGGGAGATTACCATTGAAAATCTGAATAACACATGTATTACAATGTACTGGGTTTGAGCTTAATGAGGAGTTTTAATGGAAATTTAAGAGGACTTCATGGTCACCAGATAATATGGAATAAATTGTACCTGTTTTGGGTGGGACATGGGGGTTAGGTGGATTGCTAAATGAGTTTTACAAAGATTCCAATGGAATCTGAAGAACAATTTCATTTGAGTCTGAAAAACCAAAGCCTCAGGGCAGGCAAACTGTAAATCTCAGCAGATGCCCTTGTGAGGACAGAAGATAAAGGAACAAAAAACCAAAAGTCAAGCTGGTTAAGCTGAAACCTATAGAGGTCAGACAGGTGATAGCAGGAGAGAGAGAGACAGAGAGAGAGAGAGAGTTTTCTAGAGAGTGAACATCCTACTAAGTTATCTACCCCTTGTGAGCAGCACTACATGTGGATATAAGCAATATTAAATGGATTTATAATTACAGCAGATGAGAACAGGAATTGAAGAGCAAATGTGCTGGACACGTGAGCATTCGGGGCTTGGGAGAGAGACAGGTAGAAATGACAAGCAGTATCTTATACTTCAGTTGAAATTCTCAAAATATTAACTTGAAAAAAATAGTTATGGAGTCTTCAAATAGACTGACTTATTTTCCCTGTATCCATGCTGAGCAGAAAATAGCTAACTGTAACTCTAGTGCCAGGTGATCTTCAGCATATATAGGCATGAACCCATGTGGTACACACTCAGGGAAACACACACACACACACACACACACACACACATACACACACACACACGCACACGCACACGCACACGCACATGCACACGCACACACATACATACATACATCTTACTCTAGTGAGCACACAGAGAATTATCAAATATATATTTTAGCTAAGTAAGAAAGAAAATAACCTGAACTCAAACTGTCTGTTTAGTCCCTATGGAATTCTTGAGAGGTTCATATAGAAAGCTAAAATTTCTGGAAAGATGAGTTTAACTCTGGAAACATGGATTCCATGTTCTTTTCCATCTAATGGTGACTTCCATTTTTATTTTGAACAAATTAACTCTGTTGCCTAGAGAAGGATTATTTTGTTGCCACTGTAAAAACTCAATTCTCTACTAAAGTTTTAAAATAATTCCACTGACTTACTTTGAATTATTTATTCCCTTGCTACTGCATTGCAGTTGTTTTTAGTTGTTTTGTTTGTTTCATTTTATTGGTACATATTAATTACTACAATTAATATGCTTATGCTTATATATATACATATATACATATATACACATATATTCATGTATATATGTATGCATATATATGTGTGTATATATATATATATATATATATATATATATATATATATATATTGTGTGACATGATATGGATGTTTACAATGAATTACTTGCTCACAGATAGATGCCTTTCCCTTCCCTAGTCCTACTGATCACCTTCTTCTTTTTATATTTTTCATGATTCTCAGAATCTCATTGGTACTTATAGATCTATGGATGTGGGATATAGCACTAGAACACTATCTGTGTTACACCAGAAGAAAATGGCCCTCTCCAGCAGTCATTATGTGCACATGAATCTTCACAGACAGATGAGACCTGGTGAGCATTACTATTTAAAAACATCCACACAGAAATTCTTTGTGGGATTACAATTGTATAAGAAAATAATGTTTTACTGGATATATATATATATGTGTGTGTGTGTGTGTGTGTGTGTGTGTGTGTGTGTGTGTGTGTGTGTTATGTGATTTTATTTTAGGTAGTCTGCCTTATAAAGAGTCCACTTAAATAAAACATATGCTTCTTCTAATCACATTTCTACTGGAATTATTATCATGTATTAAAGTATGTACAAATTCTCAAGCAATAGATAGAAAGTTCTTAAAATGAATAGTTTTTTTTCCTGTAAAGGAAACATTGTGAAGTACCATAGAGCAATTATTATGTTTCTTCATCTCCTGGAAAGGTCTTCACCACTGCCATAAGTCTCAGTGAGTTATGTGTGTTTTATAACAGGAGAAAAAGATAATGGCTATAATGCCACTGTGTGAATTTCAACTCTCAGCCCTCTCTGGAAAGTTAAAAGTTAGCTTCTAAAGCTTTTAGAAGGCGGCTGCCCTTTTCAGACTTCAATACTAGTGCATCCATCTTATTGATTTATTCACAGTAAATGTTACCCGTTCATTCTTTGTGTGTGAAACCGAGGACTAAATAAGTGCAGATGAAGCCCTGGCAGCATTCTTGGGTATAACTTGCCTAAATAGTGAATATATATATATATATATATATATATATATATATATATATATATATATATATATATATATATATATATATATATATATATATATATTCAAGATAATGTGGCCCAGAGATAGAAAGCTTAGTTTTCAGTATCAGATGATACAAAAAAATTCCAATTTACTAACAATATCAAGTGGTAATCCATTATTCCATTATTCTAGCAATAATAACTTACAGAAAGCAGAGGAGCTCCTCTGTTAGTTGAATGCATTAATTCTGAACCGACTGTGATTGTATGATGAATATTTGATGATTCCTTTTGAAAGAGGTCATTGTTGATGGTCATAAACCCTTATATTAAATTAGATGGGTACATATCAAAAGAAATTAGAAAAAAAGAACAAGGGGAAAAATCAGCTTAATTTGGTTATAATAATAAAATATTCCATTCTCTTTTTTTAGGTTATAACTGTGTGTTGATTTTTATATATTTTTTAGATATGTTCTTTATTTACATTTTAAATAATATGCCCTTTCTTGGTTTCCACCAAAAAAAAAAAAATCCCTGTTCCCTCTCCTGTTTCCCTGCTCACCAACCCACATTCTCCTTCTTCCTGGCCCTAGCATTCCCCAACACTGGGAAATAGAACCTTCACAGGGCCAAGGGCCTCTCCTCCCATTGATGACCAACTAGCCCATCCTCTGCTGCATATGCAGCTGGAGCCATGAGTTCCACCATGAGTACTCTTTGGTTGATGGTTTAGTCCCTAGGAGCTCTGAGGGTACTATTTAGTTCATATTGTTGTTCCTCCTAAGGGGCTGTAAATCCCTTTAGCTCCTTGAGTCCTTTCTCTAGCTCCTTCATTGGGGACCCTGTTCTCAGTCCAATGGATGGCTGTGAGTCTCTACTTCTGTATTAGTCTCACACTGGCAAAGCCTCTCAGGAAACAGCTATATCAGGCTCTTGTCAGCCAGCACTTGCTGGCATCCACAATAGTGTCTGGGTTTGGTGATTGAATATGGGAAGGATTCCCAGGTGGAGCAGTCTCTAGTTGTCCTTCCTTCAGTCGCTGCTCCATACTTTGCCTCTGCAACTCCTTCCATGGGTATTTTGTTCCTTTTTCCAAGAAGATCAAAGTATTCACACTTTGATCTTCCTTCTTCTTGAGTTTCTTGTGGTTTGTGGACTGCATCTTGAGTATTCCGATCTTCTAGGCTAATATCCACGTATCAGTGAGTGCATACATGTGTGTTCTTTTGTGATTGGGTTACCTCACTCAGGATGATATTCTCCAGATCCATCCATTTCCTTAAAAATTTCATAAATTCATTGTTTTGAATAGCTGAGTAATACTCTATTGTATAAATGTACCACATTTTCTGTATCCATTCCTCTGTTGAGGGACATCTGTGTTGTTTCTAGCTTCTGGCTATTATAAATAAGGCTGCTATGAACATAGTGGAGCATGTGTTCAAATTGATCCATTCCTATCTTCTTGTACAAAGCTCAAGACCAAGTGGATCAAGGACCTCCACATAAGACCAGATACACTGAAATTAATAGCACTAAAAAGTGTGGAAGAGCCTTGAGCACGTGGGCACAGGGGAAATTTTCTTGAACAGAACACCAAGAGCTTATACTCTTAAGATCAAGAATTGACAAATGGGACCTCATAAAATTGCAAAGCTTCTGTAAGGCAAAGGACACTGTCAATAGGACAAAATGGCAACCAACAGATTGGGAAAAGATCTTTACCAGTTCTATATATGATGTAGGGCTAATATCCATTATATACAAAAACTCAAGAAGTTAGACTCCAGAGAAACAAATAACTCTATTAAAAAATGGGGTACAGAGCTAAACAAAGAATTCTCAACTGACGAATACCAAATGGCTGAGAAGCACCTAAAGAAATGTTCAACATCCTTAGTCATCAGGGAAATGCAAATCAAAACAACCCTGAAATTTCACCACACACCAGTCAGAATGGTTAGGATCAAAAACTTAGGTGACAGCAGATGCTGGGGAGGTTGTGGAGAAAGAAGAACACTCCATTGCTGGTGGGATTGCAAGCTGGTACAACCACTCTGGATATCAGTTTGGCCATTTCTCAGGAAATTAGACATAGTGCTACCTGAGGACCCAGCTATACCACTCCTGGGCATATACCCAAAATGTTCCATTCTTTTAATTTACATGCTTATTCATTTGCATTCTGATCCTTTAATTTGGATTTGTTTTATGCAATTATATAAGTTTTCATATGAGTTATATGATTTTGTATAATATAATTTTTATGTACTAATTTATACTGAAATAATTGATTTCTTACTGAGTAAATGTTTAAAAGGAAAGAAAGGCTTGCAGAAGCATACGCCTGACTTAACAATAACCAGTTCTGTCATCAACAGCCTGCCATTTAGAAATGTAGACTAACTACTCAGTTACTGGCTAATAACCACATTATCAAGCATTTTCTAACCCCATGGAAAAATCAATGATTTATAATTGTTTCAAATTATTGATCCTCAACTCCTTGTCTCTCATTCAATATCCAGAAATCCGTAAGAAATACTCCATATAGAAATGGTGATAAAGTTGTATTTGAAAACCTGGTACAATCAAAAGGTTTCATAGCTGGTATCTGTCTTTGACCTAATCAGTTAATGTTGCATAATCGTTTATGTTTGAACTACAGTGAGTGGATATGCTATGCATAAATACTAATGTATGCAGCATGAGCATATTTGTATTATGTAAGTAGAATATATGCCATTCTTTAACATACTTCATTCAGATGCATAGAGAACCGAGGAAACTGAGGAAAGTCATGAGTCTTTGAAACTTCAAAGCCTGCCTCCAATGACATGCTTTCACCAAAAAGGGTATGCTATCTAAGTTTAGTCGAACAGCACTACCAACTGTTAATCAAATATTCAGATTCCCAAGACTATGAGAACAATTTCATTTAAACTACTACATTCTGTGAGAATATAATCTTTATCTATTTATTCATTATTCATTGTTACTACAACATATGCTATATATATTGTAATGCCTCAGTATTCTCTATCCATGAAAGAATAAATATTTCTTTAAGGTTTGCCTATAAAATACCTCTTGGGTTCTTAACAATAAACTAATTTTGAGTTCAAAGAAAACAAATACAAATAGAGAATATGGGAAAATGTTACCCAGAATCCATTACACATGAACTTTTAAAGAGAATCTGTTCACATTACAAATAGTTAGACTGTGCGAAAGTGTTTTGAAAATAAGTCAGCTGGAAGAGAAAAGGTAGCTTTTCTCTTGTACATTTCAACAAGTCATTACAATTGCAGTCTTTCTTATGTATCTAATTATTCATTGATATCATAGATTTTAATAATATTATATCTCTGACTACATAAAATAAATCTATTATACCTAGAATATTTTGAAAATGCTGTGCTGTTTCTACTGGACTTTTACTAGAATGAGGACATTGTATACTTTTGGTTGCTGTTGTTTTTTTTTTGTTTTGTTTTTTTGATTGATACTTTACTAAATGCTTTAAAATATTGCACATTCTGTGTTCTACTAAAAACTGTGTAAACATTTGTGCATACAATAAGAATTGATGGGAAAGAGATATTGTTTGGATGAGGGCAGATAGGACATTTGGGGAATAAGAAAGACAAAGGGATAATGATGAAATAATATTATAATCTCAAAAATAAAATAAAATATGCAAGCAGTTATGGAAGCTTTGAACTTTCAAACAACCTCCTGTGGCCTTGATTTGGATAAACACTCATCAAAGATCCATCTATTAAATACCAGACCTCCTGTGTGAATCTTTGGGGATGTTCTTTGTACCTGTAGAGGTATAGTCTACTGTGAAGTCCTTAAGTTACAGGGAACATGTGCTTAAAATGATAATTGTTAACCTATTATCTCCCATGTCTTCTAGGTTATATATAAGTGCTTTGACATGCCACATGTTACAACCATGATAAACTACCTTTTTTGTGACCCAAAAATAAAGGATAATGGGATTTTATGCTTTAAGTCACCCAAAATAAAGACTAATGTGATTTATTACTATTTAAGCCAAAATGGCAACATAACACAATGGCTCATAAAACATACAAAAGAATAGTGTCATACATTAGAATTACACATAGGGAATCAAACAAGGGTATGCTTAGTTTTATGTAGGTTCCACTGCCTTCAAAATGTAAAGTACAAATGAAGAAATCAAGTTAAATAGACACAGTGGCTTTGTGTTACACCTGCTAACTGTTGTCCTTCTGAAATGCAAGCACCCGAATTAGATGGAAAATAATATTTGTTAGAAGGTAAAGCAAGCATACATATTCTTTTAGAGAGACATGATCTTTTCAGAATTCCCAACCATTATTCTGTACACAACCATCCTTGTAAAGGTAGTACAGAACAAAGATAAACAGTTCCTTGGTGTAAAACACATACTGAGTTATCACTGGGACATGAAGAATTACTACTTATTAGTGTTATCATGTAACTAAGAGCATATGAGATGTGAAGTGAGGGTTGATTTAAAGTCATATAATAGCATTCTAAGTTTGAACTTATTACCCTAATGTGATTCAGATTTTAATTTTTCTTAGCCTTGATTTCTTCATCAGTTTGATAGTGGTTTTATATACTACATTTACAATGTCAGCATATGATTAAATAAAAACTAAATCCTGAAGAATATAATTAACACTGATTATTGTTTATTATTTACAAATTGTTAAACTCCTTTAACATTCATATATATGTATATAAATATATATTAATGTATATTTCATTTTCATATAATCCATGTAACAAGGAAGGAAAAATATTTCATATATGCCAAGGTCTACAAAGAGATGTTCTCAGAAATGTATTGTTATGAATACCTTCAGGTCAATTAATTTATGTTATTTTTAACTGTAGGCATATTTTATAATATTTTGTTGATCTGAGGGGCTGTGCCTGATTTTATCACATCTGGTGTGATTTTGAAGCAATTTTCTGCTTAGTCAAACCTTATTATAATTACCTTCACTGTTAAATGGATTTCTGGGTGTTATATATGAAGGCTAGTTGAGATGCTGGTATCAGGGCCATTTGAGATATTGGAATCAATCAACATCTGTAGGAAACCAGTAGTAAGGTCTTCTTTTAAACTTGTCTTCCACTTATTTTGAATGTCTTAACACTATGAAGATGAAATCCAATCCTCTATCAAGATGGTTTTAATTGCAGAACAATATAATTGATTAGTCAGTAGAATAAGCACTGTTTTCATTTACTAAACATATCTCACTTTTCCTTTAGTTTTCTGGCAAAAAGGACATATCATCAGTGGAGAAGATAGAGGAAAACAGCATAGGAGTGCAATTTTTCATATATATATGAAATATATATATACATATTTAATTTGATGCCTATCTTCTGATTTACCTTTACTTTAAATGGAAAATCAATTACAAATGCTTATAATTACACACATACACAGATATATACACACACAAGCATACTCACACATGCACACACACACACACACACACAAAAATTATCCAAAAATGGATTTAACCTACAATTTGAAGAGTAAAGTACTAAGGTATTATAAATGATTAATGCCTTATGTCTACAATATTCTTTTAGGAGAAGCATGTTATTTAAAAGATATGAAGTTTTACATCAGAATATAAAGTGTGCTAGAAGTATAAAAGGAAAGAGTACAGAACTTCTTTTAAATATTTAAAGTAAACTTGTTTAAAGTGCTGTATGGACACTCTGATATTTCCATAAAGGAAACCTTTATAGAAATAGCTACAATAGTAGAAGTTAAGGAATCAAAACATGCCTCTACAGACAGTGTCAAGTAACAATGGAAGACAGCAAGACAACAGAGAAACAAATTATGTACAAATGGAAAGAGACATAGGTATCATAAAACTTTACCTGACATAAATTAATTAAAAACAAATAGTTAAAATATGTAAATAGAGAGGCATTAATTGAGTAGATTATTTTTAAAAAAAGAGACAGCTAATTGCTGCCTATAAGAGATACATTTTACTTTAAATACAACACAAAAACTGGGCCTGAGAAATGGCTCAGAGGTTCAAGGTGCCTTGAACCATAACTAATGATATGTATTGATCTCTGAGGTCCACAAAGTGGAAAGAAAATATTCACTCCCTCAAGATATTCTGTGACTTCCACAAGCATATAACAATAATCACATTTGATACATAGTATATAAATGAATGAAAGAATAATCAAAAACCTGGGTATAAATTAATATGAACCTAAGACAAAAGTAAATATAGATAGAGAAAAGCAAAATTGTACAAGGGATCTTAAATAGAATAATTTTAAGTATATTCTTGCCAATTATCAGTTTGTATAAGCATATAAGGCAGATATTTTATAAATGTGAGGCAAGATAGAAACTTGTGTGACTAATACTCAATTAAAAATTGGGGATTTTATCTTGACAGAAAATCAATAAGGAATATGAGGCTGGAACTCCATCATAAACCAGAATGGGCATAGGCAGCAATTTCATGCAACAGAAGGATATCATTTTCAAGAGATCACAGGTTATACCAGAACAAAAAGGTGGATTTTTAGTACATAAATAATACATTTCAGACTAGTGTTATATAAAGTTAGAACTAAAAGAGAGGGAAGAATTTTCGATATTCGCACATATACAAAATAAACAGCATCCCACTTAGCAATCATTGGCCAGAAAGATATTAATAGGGGAATTTATGAATTTTAAATATTCTTGAAACAATAACGTGGAACCTAAAGTATCAAAACTTGTGGAGTGTATCCAAAGGCATCTAGCATGAAACCATTAGCAACAAATACTTTCAGTCAAATCATTGGAATTAAGTAATTGTATAATTAATAATGTAAGAACCAGAAAACCAGTAAGTTAAAGGAAAAGGGAAGAAATTAAACACACTAGAACAGAGTTTAATGCAAGAGACTAGAAAAGCTACATAAAATCTATAAAATAACCTATTCTTTTGAAAATAATAATAAAACTGAAAGATTCTTAGCTGTAACAAAAAGAAAATACATATAGTCATAAATAAAGAAACCATATTTAGGGAGCTGGTAAGATGGCTCAGTGGGTAAGAGCACTGTCTGCTCTTCTGAAGGTTGTGAGTTCAAATCCCAGCAACCACATGATGCCTCACAACCACCCATAATGAAATCTGACACCCTCTTCTGTATATTCATTTATAATAATAAATAAATCTTTAAAAAAACTAGTTTCACTTTAAAAAAAAGAAAGAAACTATATTTATTTGACAGTAGAGAAATACAAGAATACAGAGTATATCAGTAACAAACACAGATAACTTAGAAAAAATTGTTAAACTCCCAGAAACTTATAAATTATTATTATAGAATCACAAAAAGCATGACACCAAGTGATTAATACTATATGATGATATTGGCTCATTAATTAGAATGTTCCTTGTAAATGAAAGTCTGAGTCCTTATGTGGTCATAGGCAAATCCTTTGTAAAATGGAAAATATTTAAAGAGACACAAATTTCAAAAAGTTAATATATTTTGTTTTAACATGTGTAAGTGTGGTGGGCATGCATTTTCATATTTGGATTTTTCTGTGTTGATATGCATACAGTCTCTCACACACAAGAAAACACATAACATGCATGTGTGCATGTACTTTTGCGTGTGCATGTGCATGGGTGCATGTTCATGTGTGTGTGTGTGCGTGTGTGTGTGAAGTGTATGTTGAGATGTTGAGGACAGATATCCATTTCAAATTCCTCTCTTGATTACTTTCTAATTTATTTATTGATACATGAACTCAGAATTGGATCCACAGTTCAATGATGCTGCTAGTAGAGTTAGCCAGCTTACTTCTGGAATCCGACCTCTGCACCTAGCCTTGATTATAGACATGTCACCATACATACTTCTCATTTAAAACAATTTATAGGTCTAAGTATCTGAGGTGTAGCTCTCTGAGTAGCATGATTACCCTCTACACGATATCCTACCCCAAAACTTAAAATCTTATCATAAAGTCATACAATTAAAAAGTATTGTTTGTATGTGAATAGAGGGGAAAGTGACTGAATGGGAAACTATAAAATATCAGCCCATATAAGAATATATAAAATCTGTTAACAATTTGGAAACATATAACTATATTTAAATGAGGTAGGAGATTGTTTAAGCATATGGGTAAACATATGGAATAAAGTAAGCTTTAATCCCATCAAATGCAACATGAAATTTTTAGTTTGAGATGAACAGAAACTTTAGCTCTTTACTTATATATAAATATAAAGGCTAAAAATCTAGAAACTTACAAAAAAGTATTTGTAGTTGATTATTTTTGTAGTCTAAAGTAGATACAAGTCTTTTAGCTAGAATATATTTCGATAGAACATTTTATTAAAAGAATAATAATGAAGAGAAAATATGATAAAACAGTCTTCATCAAAATAGAAAACTTAGTAAAATATTCAAGCAATGTCTGTAACAGACATGGTTTGTGTAAAATGTGTACTCTTATAGTTTAGCTGTTAAGACAGCACACTGCAGATCTAGCTCTATGGCACTCTATGGCTCTCTGAGTACTTGCCTAGCCAGAATCAGTATCTAGTAAAAAGCAAAACAATATAAAACAAAACAAAAACCCTAAGTCAATAAAAATAGTATTAATATTAGCAACTCACTATTACAGAAAAACACAGAGATTCTAAATGAGATGTATAAAAGTTTACTTATAACTTGAGTTCAGATAAATATCAGGAAAAATAAGTCAGAAAATGTGAAAAAGATATATAGTAAATATATGTATGCACTAAAATAAGCAAAAAATAATAATGTATGCACATTATTAATTATTAATGCAAACCATTGCTAAGATTGTATCTGGATTAGAGTTCTAATTCCTCTACATATAAATACCTGTAAATATATAATAAATACCTGCCTTACTGATAAAAAGAGCATACTGATGCAATGTAAATGATGGCAAGATAATTTTTATTTTAAGTTGTTTAGGGAATAATTGAAATTTTATTTATATCAGAATGGAAAAATAGGATTAAATAAGCTAAATATGAAAATGACTATCCATCTGAAATTTCTATCTAGGAATTAATATTTTCAACATCATAAAAATTTATGTCTCTAAAGCAAACTACAAAACAATGTCAGGATTGAAATTATAGAAAAACAAAGTGGTTGTACCAGTTTATAATCCCACCAGCAATGGAGGAACGTTCCTTTCTCCACATCCTCTCCAACATGTGTTGTCACCTGTGGGTTTGATCTTAGCCATTCTGATTTGTGTAAAGTGGAATCTCAGGGTCATTTTGATTTGCACTTCTCTGACCACTAAGAACATTTCATTAGGAGCTTCTCAGCCAATTGAAATTTCTCCGTTGTGAAATTTCAGTGTAGTTCTATGCTGGGTCTAGAACTACATTTTTTTTTGACTGGGTTGTTGAGTATTTGGTGATTAGTTTCTTGAATTCTTTATATATTTTTGGATATTAGTTCATATTTTTGTATAAGGGAATCTTTATCTAAAGCAAACAAGCTAGTAAATTCAGGAAAATATATGCATCTCAGAGAAAATAATTAGGACAAATAAAATAAGCAAGACATTAAACTTGTTTGCTGACTGCTCCCAAGAGTTACATATTATTGAGAAAGACAAACTAATACATTGCAAAGGTATAAGAATGTCTGCCTCTGTAGGAAGCAAGGGTTCCAAGTAACATTCCAGGAATGTAGTGATGTTCTATCTTAACAATTAAGTTGCCAATACACTTTAACACTTGCATTCAATGTATTCTCATTCTAATAAAATTTTATCTCAAAAATTAAAATCCCATCATAAATATTGAATTACAATTATTAGATTGACTTTATGGTATAATGAATTATTATTAAATTATTTTCTATTTTTGCTATGTTTGTATAAATGGGTCAATATATTCAGGTAAACAAAAGGAGAGTCTTTCTTTTTATATGAATACATAAATGTATCTTGAAATCATTCATAATAAATATTCTAGACATCATTATGAGTTCATCATGTCAGTAGACACACAAAAAGATGCATATGTGTTTGAGTTCTACTCACACAGAACACTTAGAAGCTGTGAGAAAACCAAATCTTGATAAAAATCTTTTCTGGCATAAAGACAGGGATCATATCTAATGAGAAACAAGAAAAGTTAGAAAAATGATGGGAGACTGGGCCTTGCTGCCATATTGAATTCCAAATCAGAACTCTGAGAGTAATCGATGGGGTCCAGGAGTTTATCAAAGAGAATGCAAGAATAAAGGAAAGGAGAAAGACTATTGAAAACAAACGGGAAATGGAAACAGCACATGAGTAGCAATGAAACACTTATCAGAGGCTCTTGAGGATTCCCAGCACTTCTTGAAATTTTAAACTTATTTTGTTGTAATTGTAATATAATTTCATCATATTTTCCTTCTCTTTTTCTCTTCACATCATCTCATGCACACCCTTTTCTCTTTTTAAAGTTCATGGCCTCTTTTCCACATGTATGTGTGCGTATGTGTGTGTGTGTTTGTGTGTGTGTGTGTGTGTTTATTAGGTTAAATTTAATAAATATATTATATATAAAAAATTAAATAAACATAAATACCACCTGCTCTGTCTGAACTTTCTGAAAATATGAAAATAGTCTACATAAGTTCAACTTTTTATCTTCTTACTTTCATTACACTTATACTTGGATATATCATTAAAACTATATTTATGTGCATGGACTTGTCTGGTATCTGTGTATGTGTATCCCATGTGTGTACAGTTGCCAGTAGAGACCAACATATGGCATTAGATACTCTGAAGCTGAACTTACAAACATTTGTGATCCACTGTGAACACCACTGAGGTTCTCTGGAAGAACAGCAAGTGCTTTCAAATGGTGTCCCACTGCTCACACCTCTGGTATATCTTTATACGTCACTATTCTTGAGAAGCTTTAAAAGACAGAATTATTCTTTACACATTTGTTAACTGATCAGACAAACAGGTGCTTAAAATTTTCATCTCAATACTTTTTTTGGCTTGGTTCATTTTTTTTTACTGAAGTTTGCATTTTAGAAATATTAATTTAACATAAGGATGCAAAGTGATACATCCTTTATACATATTTTATTAACAGAATATTTTTTCAGGGTTAAGAATAAATATCAATTTACTTTGAAATACAAACTCACTGCTTAAAAATAGGCATTGTCTAACTTTGACTCACTTAGTAAATTCAAACACTGTTCAGTTTACAACATGCACTTTTTTCTCTCTAGTACAATGACATTTATTCCATAGTCAAAGAACTTCCACACTATTGTTTCACTTACCAACGTGTCCTGATGTTCAATCACTTTCCAGCTGTAGTCTCCTGGTGTTGGTAAGGCAATATCATTTTATATATGAGAACACTTATCTTTCTTACATTCCAGACCAATAAAAGGAGGAAAAGTGAACAGATGTTCTCAAACTCCAGTGGCCATCTGCTTAGTCCTCTGCATTGCTCCTGACAGGGAGGCAATCTGCTGAGCACTTACTCATAAAACAACCATTTTGTGAATGAAATTATTTTAGTGGTCTCCAAGGCAATCACATTTCCAGCCTCTGTCAATACTGAAATTAGTGTGGAAATAAAAATAAACAAACCATTCCTTTCTATGTTTCCAAAAATTTATTGACTTGTTTAAACATCTAACTCTAGCACAAACAAACATGGTTTTACTGTAGTTTCACTTATATTTTAATGCAAAACAGTGACTTTTCATCACATTGACTTCCTTCTTTAAAGACTACAAAGAAAAGCTTAAATCTGAGATCATTTTGCTCCTCAGGTGAAGATGCAAGTATTTGTTTGAGAGAGATTTTTTTCTCCTCAGATGTACTAGATTACAGAAGCTTATATCTGCATATTCTAATATCTCATGTTAAATTCTGCACTGGCATTTACAGTACAGGATTGTCATAGAAAGAGACAACCACATTATGTGGTTCAGATAAAATAATGTATTACCCTTAATTTTGAAAGCTTGCAGTCCAATTTGTCTTTGGGTTTCATGTAAGAAGATGTTGTCCCCAGCTTTGGTTTTGGTTGCATACAAGACCTGTTGTTATTTTTCTTCATATATTTCTTCTTTAAAAGTACATTCTGTTTCCCCAGACTCCTTGTAGCTTTTATTATCTATGTTTTCTACCAAAAGTCAAGACTTTGCTTCTTTTCAGCTTAGGTATAGTAGAAGAATTACCATCAATTTCTACTTTATCCATGTTAGGTATTTTACTGAAGAGCTATGTAACTAAGCCTTATTACAGCCTTGGGACACTGGTAATTTCTAGACAGACATTTATATATTGTTTAAATGCTTATTTTCCATTCAAAATTCTAATTGTAACACTCACTATTTCAAGAGAATTGGAGGATATGAGTTCTGAGAGTTCACTGAACTTTGCAGTATCTTGCTCCTGAAAGTTGTTAAGAGATCTATCATATGACTGTGTGGAAAGCTGGAAATACCCACCCCAGCCCTGCCATTTTACCTCCTACTGTGCTATAGTAATTACTTTTATATTACTATGATAAAACACCAAGTTCAAGGTAACTTGTAGGAGAAAAGGTTTAATTGGGCTTATGGTTTCATAAGGTTAGAGTACATAATGACAACATAGGCCAAACGACAGGAAGAGCTGAGAGTTCACATCTCAAAAACCTCAAGAAGGAGGCAGAGTGACCCAGGGAAACCTCAAATCCTATACTCAGTCACCATATGCCAATTCTTCTCAAAAAGTTCTTGAAATGGAAATATCTGGATTCTTTGGAGACTGAGTTGTGTCACGTGATGTATTTTCTGAAAGCTGCCTCACAACTGACGATGTGTTGCTGATGCAGACATGGGTGCTTTTCTAGGAGCTGTCTCGGGAAAGGGTATGTGATGTTTTGCTGGAGTGGATGCTTGAGAAGGCATGTGATGTTTAGAAAGGATATCAATATAACCCCACTGAGAGTGAGGGGGCACACTTGCAGTGGTTTACCTTGCAATGCTTAGTTAGTCTTCACTTCACTTGTAATGACATCGTAGAGAGAATTGAACCAGAGAACTTCTCCTGGATTTGTGGCTGCTTCTTGCACTTCCACAGACTCATGTCAATTTGTGGAGCCTTTCAGGTTCTTCTTCTTCTTCTTCTTCTTTTTTTTTTTTTTTTTTTTTTTTTTTTTTTTTTTTTTTTTTTTTTTTTTTTCACTTTTCAAGACAGGGTTTCTCTGTATAGCCCGGCTGTCCTGGAACTCACTCTGTAGACCAGGCTGGCCTCGAACTCAGAAATCCACATGCCTCTGCCTTCCAAGTGTTGGGATTAAAGGCATGCGCCACCACTGCCTGGCTTGCAGGTTCTTCTTAATAGAGCCACTGCTACTGGTTCATGTTTGGAGATTTGGACTAGATTGCTGATAACCTGACGATAAAGATTGTAATTGCCTCAAAAACTCTGTCTAAGCAAGTCCATATCTCCATTTTCTATTAACCTTTCTTCTCCCCTACCTCTGGTAGGAGGGCTAGAAGGGCAGTTGAAGCATTTAAGAACCCTTATTAAAGTAGATTTTGAAAAATCTAAGTCTACAGTTTTATCAACAGTGGACTAGTTATTCAAACATGAGCCTAGAGGGGCATTCTCATTCAAAAAACTACAGACTTCTCTGAATAATTCTCCTCACAACACATTATGGAAATCATTTTTGGTCTTATTTTTAGATTTTCCCACCATAAGACCAGTGAGAAATTATCTCTTTAATAAGATAATTCTATTAGTTTGATATGTATGTATATGTGTTCTATGTATATGATTTATGAATATATGTTTGTATACTTACATATATATTTTAATTATGACCTTTCTCAAGGTCATCTCCTTAGGCTTTCAGCCTTGCATGTAGACTTTTCATGTATACTTCTGCCTTTGTCCAGGCAACATCTCTCTCTGACACTCTGACTTGGGATTTTCTCTTTACAGATTAAATTTGAAAGTGGAATTAACTTCAATTTATCATTCATCCCAAACACAAGCATCCAATGAGATTTCAGATTATGGGTTTTAAGTTAAAACATTGAGGGCAAAGAAAGGTATAAATAATTTAAAGACTGAGCAAAGTAAAGATGGCAAATACTTAAATCAGACTCATGGAGATTAATTCATTCTTTCTACTTGAAATAAGGAAAGAAAGTGATTTTCGCCTCTAGACTAAGGATTCCATTTGGTAGAATGGTAGACTCGTGATTCCTTAATTTTCTACTTGCTGTATCCATTTAAGTAGGAAAATACATATAACATTATTTATGAAAAGGGAAACGCATACTTATTTGGAAAACATACAGATGGAGAGGCCTATTAGTTTGTCTTTCTTTGAAGATCAATCTCTAGTAAAAAAGGATAACTCCTAACTAAACTCTGAATATCTGTCTGTATACCCACAGAGAAGTACACTCTTTACTATTCAAAAGGGAAGTTCCTTTTGTAACAGAGGGAGACGAATACAGAGGACTGCAACTGATGATATACATGCTGCAATCAGATTCAGGTCCTTGCTAGGGCAAACACTGCACCTTATTAGCACCCTTCCCCAAAAACACTTTTGAATTTAGTAATATCTGAAACCATTCGAAAGTACTCTTACTCATAATCTTTTACTAACAAGAGAAAAAAAGGAGGAGCTACTAATTGTCTTGATGTAAAATTTGAATTCCATAACACACACTTCATAGTACATTCACTCTTGATATGAACATTCATCTTTATCTTCATCTCTACAACATTTTTGTCCTTAAAGAAATTCTGACATCAGGTCTTGAAGAACATGTGATAACCACTGGGTCACCATCTATTAGAAGAGATAAGAAATGCATTATGATTATTCAAGAATGATGATTTTCATTTTTATTTCTGTAATTTCCCCAAGTTAAATACATTTTATAGTGTAGAGGGGGTAAATAAATTCATTTAGATGGTGACTCCACAAACTAAATGCAATTCCTCTGTTGCAGATCTTTGCTCTGCCCTTTCTTTCTCTATGTTCTCTTAGTGAATGTTTTTGGGCCACAGCTTATAAGACCAAAGCATTTTTAAGTATTAACATCCTGAGAAAATTTGGTTTCAGGGGATATTTCACATGGAAACAGTAACATCAAAACCATAAAAGCAAAACTTAAAATGGAGTGAGTTTTACTTTGTTTTGTTTTCCATAGTTGTATTTTGTTTCTGCCAGTGTTATTCCTGTTTTATCCATCACACCTAAGCAGCCACAGGGAAGAACCACTGGCAATCATCCCCAGGCTGCTACAGCTGACGCCTAATGGAATCAAATGAAGTGAAACAAAAAGGAAATTGAACGTTTGATAAACAAGAATGGAGCTCAGGAGAAAATGTTTTTATTTATTTGTGCTTGTTTGGCTCTGTTCTATGCATTAGAACCATTGATAGTAGAGAAACCCCAGAACTGAAGCATGGATTGTACAAATCTCATTTTCATATTTATTGGGAACAGCGTATATGAACACGTACATATGCTATTGCAGGAACAGGTGCATATTAGATAGTTCCAACAGTTGTATAAAAATGGTATGCATTTCAACGAATGAGTGCTAATTAACATTCTATCTTTTATAAGATTATTCACTTATATCTTCAAATGTATCTGTTAAAGTGCACATGGAAACTTTTAAGTACGTGTTTTAGAAATAATAAATGCTTCTTAAAATCAGTCATAGACTCAGGCTTCATAGCATACACACATATTTGTTTATGTGTAAAAAACACCTTGAATGGTGGCTACTGTGTGAAAATTACACTCTGGTATGCAAATATTAGGCAAGAATAATGGATATTTCATATTACTATCTTAAGAAATACATAAGAAAATTATGTATAAATAATGATAAGCCCATAGAATGTATTAGGTAACAACTTTGCATTATAGTAATTACTGAATTTCAACAATTTTCAGTACTGGTAAAACTCACCAAGTAATGTTTTCCCTAGGAACCTCTAAAATTTTCTCTTACTAATAATTTTCTTTTTCTACTATTACTACAAAGAATCTATCTTTTCACTTGCTAACATTAATGCGATTTCTAACCATGTATTCATACCTCCATGCAACTACATTTCTCACTAAAATGCTTAGGTGTTATTCTTAAGAAATACAAGCCTACAATAGTTTTATACTATTGTAGCAAAATATGGCAAAAATATATAAATATATTATATTTCAAAGGCAAATTATATATGGATGGCAAAAATATATAAATATATTATATTATATCTCAAAGGCAAATTTTCAAAGCACAAAGAAAAGTTCTCTGAGGCTCTCAAGGAAAATTGCTCTCATTTAAAAATGAGGTCTGCAATTTTCTTATACTTCCAAGGTCACCGTATTTGGAAATGCCATCTAAGAATGGAAAACATATATTAAGAAACTGGATGGAGCTAACTTTAGATAGACTAAGACTTGATCCCTAAACTGAAGTGAAAAACCTCACAATAACATGGATCACAAATGTTGTAAGAAGGGAGGCTTTAGTTGTAAGAATGTTATCTTTGTAGATGCTATTTCATCCCATTTTTAATTGATTAATTACATTTGTGGACTGTAACTTACTTTGGCACATATGTCAGTCAACCATCAAATTTTGGCAAACAGCACAATTAACTGAGGTATATATAGAGTCCTAGGGAATCCATTATTTGAGGCTCTAATGTTATTATTCTAGATTTGTCAGAATAAATCATGTTGAAAGTAATCTTTTAGATGCTGGTATCCTGGCAGACAGTAGGTAATATTAGAAAAGGAGGAAATTCAAGTCAAAGTCAACAGTATTTGTAGGCTAATAGTCTCTAATAACATATATTTGCTTATAAAATGCATACTTTTATTTATAACTCTGTTTTAATAATGTTTAACTGCAACCAAAGTTTAGTAAACTAATCTCCCATCAAAGTTTGACATTTCAGTGGAAACAATCTGGTTGTTAAAGGCAGGGAATTCTCTATTTTTATGCTTTATAACCAATGCCAAACTCATTGTAGTTCCATATCAAATTCCCAATATCAAGATATCAGGTTTACAATGAATATCTAGTAGCTGGCAGTGTTTAGATAATAGTGTACTTCAGTTAAGGAAGGCAGTACCAGGGAATTAGCCTTTTAGGCATAGTGTAAGTGATGAGCAAGGGCTGCAACATCCTACTCTTTCCTGCATTCTGGATAACATCCAGAAACACCTTGTTAAGATTATATCACTGTAAACCCTAGTAATTTTACATTCTGAATATTGTAGAAATCAAGAGCAATATGTTTGTCTCACTATATTAATATAACCTGTTACTTATTTAGCAAGTCCTGTTTTGAATATGGTGAATATTTATTTTATTAGTTATTATATATATAGTTTTATATATATTTATATTTATAAAACTTTGAATAATGAAAAAAGAATAAAGAAATATACCAGGTAAAAGAAAAAACAGTGAAAAACTTTGAAGATATAATCACTGAGAAAAAATGCAAAATCAGAAAATCAGTATTTAAAATAATGTCAAATAAAAAAAAGAATTAAATGTAATTAAAAATGTGTTATGAATAAGGAAAAGTAATATAGTACATTATTCTAAAATGTAAGATACTTCTAATACGTAATGTTAATTAAAAAACATATTACCTTCTTCAGATACTTGCCAAAATGTAAGACACTCAGCAATACAAACTATGTGCGCACACACACACACACACACACACACAAACACATTACAGATTAACAGAAATACATACACTCACACAAACTACTTTAAGATTGTCAGTATTTTTCAGACATTTCCTGTCAATAAAACAATACAAAACAAACAAATATTAGGAAAATTGAATCATTATATAATATTGAAAGACTTTTTATTAGAAATGCTACAATGATCATGAAAGATGCTTCTTTTAAAATGTAAAACTATCATGCAATGGAGTTATAATTATTTCAGTATACACATCAAAGTATGACAGTGAAATCTACTTATGTACAGATTCCTCTACTGTTTAGTATGACCTTATTAACATCACCCAGGCTATAAAATCACGGTAGGTATCTTTCATTGTATGAAGGGGTAAGAAAATACCATATACACAATGATGTTTTATTTAGCCATGAAGGAGAATGAAATTATCTTGTTTGAAGAAAAATTGATAGAACTGGAGATAATCATATTTAGTGAAATAAGCTGCACTACCATGACAAATATTTCTTACTTTTTCTCATGTGGAATTTAAAGGGGAATGACCATGAAAGTACAGATGGGCTATTGCCAACAAAGAAGTAAAAAAGTAAGAAGAGTGATTATTGGGGTATCATACTACTAGATCACAGAAAAGGTTACTCTTTTCAAAATATATGTATGAGTGAACTTATCCTAATGGCATTCTTTGTATGAATAATTAAGTATTAAAATTAATTAAAATATTTAAGGCAAATATTATGCTCAATTATAAAGTATCAAGAGAATGATTATTTGCTTAGCATAGCATAGGAAAGCTTGTAATCTCAGTACAGAAGTAGATGACAAAAGTAGATGAACAGCCACATGTCTACAGGGGCTGCATTGAAATATTGTGAATCAAAACTGAGTTGAAAAACTTTGAAAGTGTGATGTAGTTTGAAACTAAGATATCCCTGAGATTCCACCAGTCAGAATGGCTAAGATCAAAAACTTGGGTGACAGCACATGCTGGCGAGGACATGGAGAAAGAGGAACACTCCTCCATTGTTGGTCTGATTGAAAGCTGGTATAACCACTCTGGATATCAGTCTGGCAGTTCCTCAGAAAATTGGATATAGTACTACCTGAGGACTCAGCTATACCACTCCTTGGTATATACCCAGAAGAAACTTCAACATGAAATAAAGCACATGTTCCACTATGTTCATAGCAGCATTATTTATAATAAACAGAAGCTGAAAGAATGGACATGTACTTCAACAGAGGAATGGTTACAGAAAATGTGGTACATTTACACAATTCTCAGCTATTAAAGACAATAAATTCATGAAATTCTTAACAAATGATTGGAACTAGAAAATATCATTCTGAGTGAGGTAACCCAGTCACAAAAGACCATATAGTGCATGTACTCACTGATAAGTGGATATTAGCTCGAAAGCTCAGAATACCCAAGATCAAAATGCTTCAGTCCTTCTTAGAAGAGGGAAAAAATACTCATAGGAGGTAGAGGATGGAGGCTTGGGAGGAAAAGAGGAGAGGGAAAATGTTGGGCAGGATCAGGTATAGGAGGAGATGAGACAGGGATGATATACAGAGGGTCAGCAATTTAAATAGAGTTGTGTAGCAATGGGGAGTGGGAAATTGGGGGTAGCCACCAGCAAGTCTCAGATGCCAGGAAAGCAAGAGACTCCCAGGAAACCAACAGAGATGAGATTAGCTGAAATGCCCCACAAAAGGGAGGGAGAACCTGTAGAGACCATATCCAGAGGTTAGACAAGGCCCTGGTTGGGAGGATGGGGCCACCCACACAAGAGACTGCCCCACCTGGGTATTCATCCCATATACGGTTACCAAACCCAGACACTATTGCAGATGCCAAGAAGTGCTTGCTGACAGGAGCTTGATATAGCTGCCTCCTGAGAGGTTCTGCCAGAGCCTGAAAGATACAGAGGTGGATGCCCACATCCAACCATTAGACTGAGCACAAGGATACCAATGAAGGAGATAGAGAAAGGACTAAAGGAGCTGAAAGGGTTTTCAACCCCATAGGAAGAACAACAATATCAACCAACCACAACCCGCAGAGCTACCAGGGACTAAACCACCAACCAAAGAGTACACATGGAGGGATCCATGGCTCCAGCTACATATGTAGCAAAGGATGGAATTGTCTGTCATCAGTAGGAAGAGAGGCCCTTGGTTCTGTGAAGGCTCAATTCCCCAGTGTTGACAAATGCCAGGGTAGTGAGATGGGAGTGGGTGGGTAGGAGGGCAAGCATCCTCATAGAAGCAGGGAGAGAGGGGATCGGATAGGGGGGTTGTTGAAGGAAGACCAGGAAAGGGGAAACATTTGAAATGTGAATACATAAAATACCCAAAAAATAAAGAAATATAGAAAATATTCCTGAAAAATTTTAAAAATCATACTTAAAAAAACAATTAAAATATCTTATACATACCATTATTTTATTATTGATTCTCTAGGGCCTTGTTATGCTACTGGGGTTGAAGGCTACCAAGACCTTGCAACTGGGTCATAACTTTAGACACAGACCATGATAGGTAATCCTTGAGAAATATATTCTTGTCCAGTTTCTGATCTCATCTTAATATCCCAATCAATAAACATACTGTCAAGTTACATTGAAGGCTGTTGCTGACACAGAATCATCTGCCCCAGCAATCATGCCTTTCTCTATAAGATAAACTCTATATCATAAACTGTAAGCCACCATATGCCTATTTTCCTGAAGTTCATTTGTTCAGGTTCTTTGTCATCATTACAACGAAAGTAACTAAATAACAATAGTAACTGGTGGTAAAAGGTCAGAAGCAAAGCAAAGATGCCAGGTTACATTTCAGTTGGATTTCATAGCTCATGTATAACCCACAGATAAATGAAGTAAAATATGCAAAGTGTATAGAAATGCTGAAATTGTTATTATTTTCAGATATAAGCAATTTAAAGGAAATTTATGAAATATATTATTAAACTTAAATAAAAATACACACATATCTGACATAAATGTATAAAATATACAATAACTTATTTTATCTTGAATTGACAATAACTAAATTTTAAATTTCACACAAGCTACTTATTACAATACAATGAACAAATTTTCCAAAACCCAGACAAGATCAATAAGGGACATATTTAAAACTCTCTTTAAATGTTTTAAAGAAGATCTTACATATTATAAATATTTTGGATTAAAAACTGCTTTGTGGAAAGAAAATATCTACAAAAGTTTTGAGCCAATTCAAAACAATAAATAGGAAATAAAAATGATAACATGAAGAATTTCTCTTTGTGCTCCAAATCTTATCTAGATAGGGACATATACATGAACACATACTTTCATAAGTACATACATATGTGCATATATATGTATATATACACAGAGACATGCAACACACCTACATACATACACACACATAAATTTATACTTAAGAAAACAAATAATGAAAACAGTATTTTTTATCTAGCATTCCTCTTTCATTGTTATGACTAGGGATGTGGTGTGGCCAGCAATCACGTTGCTCTTTCCTTCATCTGCCCATGCCTTTATGAGTGATAGACACAAATCCTACCACCTGAACTACATCCCAAGACATTTAATACTTTGTTTCACTCTTTTGGATGGCTGTGAATAACACACTGAAATAAACTTCTTTATTCCCCTGTATCCTAAAGACATAGCCCAGACATTTACTTAATATGTTTTAATGGCCAGTGATTGAACACGTGTTTCCATTAATGCCAAGCAAACATTTTACTACTGAGAAATATTACAAGCCATAATTACAAATATTACAAACAAATATTTCATTATTTGTTTTTCATTATTTTGCTTATTCAAAAGAGAATAAAACAAAAATACTTGGGACATTATTCTTCCTTATTTTTGTTTAAAGGTTTTATTTATTTATTATATATAAGTATACTGTAGCTGTCTTCAGACACACCAGAAGAGGGCATCAGACCTCATTTCGAATGGTTGTGAGCCACCATGTGGTTGCTGGGATTTGAACTCAGGACCTTTGGAAGAGCAGTCAGTATTCTTAACCACTGAGCCATCTCTCCAGCCCCAACATTATTCTTTTAAATGGCCAAGACAGCTCTTTGAACTTGAAGCCTTCCTTCAGCTTGCTTCCCAGGAGCCAGGATGACAAGATTTTCATGCTAGGTAAAGCTACCTATCAAAATGTAGATGGACACATGTATCATCAAATTTGCCACTGCTCTTTAAAACCCTAATTCTATCTTAAGGCTTTTGTGGTGCTCATTGCTGTGACTTTAATTTATACATGCAAAGGTACTGAAAAAAAAAGCCATGATGTCCTGAGTATACAAAGTAAATTTTAAAATATGATTAAGATTCAGTTTGTTAGAAACTCATGAAGATGCTCACAATATTTAAAGGACTTCAAATAAAAATTGTATCTGCTACTTCCTTTAAAAAAAAAGAAACTCATGAAGATGTATAGATATTACTCATAAGAAGCTGAGGGAAGTTGTCTCAAGATGGCTTCTTATGTGAATATTCAATTCATAAACTTTGTTGGGATAAGTGGCTAACAAAATCTATGTTCTCTTGAGGACACAGCCAAAATCAGCCAATTTTCACTTGTTAAATTACATTTTAACTGCTTCTATTGTAGTGAGATCAAATAATAAATTACAGTAAATTTGTAATTAGTTTTCCTGCTTTTAAAAAATAGAAGCACATCGTTTTTTATATTATTTAATTATTTCTGGCCTTCCTTTCTACTTCCTCCCATTTCCCATAGTCTTCCATCATCCCCCCGTGTGTCTGTGTGTGTGTGTGTGTGTGTGTGTGTGTGTGTTTGTGTGTGTGTGTGTGTATGAGTTTCCCTCCAATGACGTAAGTATAACAATTGTATTTGCTTTGTTGTTTCTCGAATCTTGTTCACATTTTTCCATTGTCCACCGTGTATTTTCCAAAATTTTTTTCTCTCTTCTTGTAGTTTTAAGTGACACCAGGAATCAGAATCCATGCTAGAGTGAACTGAAAACCATCTGGCCAGGCTTACCCCATTTCTTCATACAAAGTATCTTCCTTACTTTGTCCACTGCTTTGACAAAATACCTCAAAACAGTGTAACTGTAGGAAATGTATATCTATTTTGGCTTTCAATATTTCAAGAGTATGTTTGTTTGGCATTGATGGAAACACGTGTTCAATCACTGGCCATTAAAAAATATTAAGTAAATGTCTGGGCTGGGTCTTTAGGATACAGGGGAATAAAGAGGTTTATTTCAGTGTGTTATGCACAGCCATCCAAAAGAGTGAAACAAAGTATTAAACGCCTTGGGATGTAGTTCAGGTGGTAGGATTTGTGTCTATCACTCATAAAGGCATGGGTTATATGTTTAGTTTTGCATAAAACTGAGAATAATGACTCAGCCTTAACCTACCATCAGTAAGATGAAGAAAATGGGGATAGAATATTAATGTCATCTTTAGCTATTTAACCAAACAGGGCCAGTCATCTTTTCTCAGAACAAATAAAGAAACACAAATTGGTGATGAGCTACCAGAATTTTTGAGAAATTTTTTTAAATTAACGAAAATATACTTCATCCTATATGGGATATCACTGAAGTTATATATGAGTGTAGTGGCCAGACTTATCAAGAAATTATTGAAGAGAGAAAAAGGAAACACAAGCAAGAAAGCAGAATGTAAGAATTAAACCTCTAAATCACTTGGAGTTAATTTCAAGATAGCCAGAAAGGATAATATTTCAAGATAGCCAGAGCAGAATGTGACCTGGTGGGTAATTTCTGATGAATAAAGGTTAATTGTTTCTATAAACTCCCAACATATATTTCAGTGGTTAACTGACCTACTAGCACACTGCACAGCACTGATTCATGGGTTTTACAGACTGATTACAGATCTGGGGTGTGGAAATTAAGAGCCTTACATTTGGTCTTGAAATTACATGCTTATATTTTACCTAAAAGGACACACAGCATCAGAACAGTACAGATTTACTAGGAGTAATAGCTTAGATGTTGTATCAGTGAATGATGTTTTAGGGGATTGGTGAAAACAACAAACCGTTTGTCCCTCTTGTCACAGAGTCAGTTTAATTTCCCAAGTGAACTTGGTGTTGGAACTTTGGCTGTGCTTTGATGTTCAATAGCTGAGATGCATAACTTTTTTTTTTTTTTTGCTGCCTGCTCTCTTAAGCAGATACATGTATAATCTCCAAAGATATTAGCATATCAGTGTCTAATTGACTGTAATAAAAAATGAAAAATCCTAATAACATTCCTATATGTCACTCTCGTAGACCTCAATTATTCAGAAGCTTCATAATGCCGCTGTTGCCTAGTGGAGTATAGCCCATTAAATATGCAACTAGGCTAAAATATAAAAGTTTCTGAAATAATCATAGGATGAAATCACGGTGGTATTTTAAAGATTAATGTTGCCTAACCTGCAACACAATGAATTCCTCCACTTGGATATAAAGTTTATGATGTGAAAGTCCACATTAATCCATAGTGTTTTGTGAAAATGGTCACAACCAATTTTTTAATCTATATTATTTTGCTCAAATGTCATTTTTCTCTTCTCTGTAGTTTACTTCTAACAAGTTTTAAAGTTTGAAAGAAGAATTGCTATCTAAAATATGACTATGAATATTATTTCATAAAAACCAGAGAGAATACTAATAAAAATGAAGTACAAACAAATGAAATATGTTGCTATGATTTTTTATTCTGTACAAACATATGCATATATATTTTGGCTATATGTACATTCTGAGGAATAAAGGATTTAGAATAATCATGTCAAATTACAAAGAAGCAATTCAAAGTTATATTACTATTCACATGTTTAGTTATGTTATATGTTAGACAATAAATATATTAGCTAATAGACATGTTGAGTAATATAATTTTATCTTCTTAAAATTCATCTTTTTTAATCTGAATCATTAATATTAGTTTGCTATTGTGATCACTATTGAGTTTATCTTAATAGGTGAAAATTAATATTGAAAATTAATCTCTCCATGAAAACATTTTTATTGATTTCCATTTGTTGTTTTGAATCACATTTTAGTAAAACTTCAAATACATTTTCTTTAAGGAAATAATGTAAAGGAAATTGGTTTGGAACTCT